>NW_020527092.1:0-73583 GCF_003368295.1 Carassius auratus | reverse complement strand
ACGCACTGACGCTACAAACAAGGAAAGAAAATACATCGGGGAAGGTTACGAGCGTTAGCTCATTAAGATCATCAGACCACCCTTCACTGTAAAACCTGACAAGTGACTTAACTCAACCCGTTTGAGTCAACAGATATCATTAAACACCTGACAAATTAGAAACTGCATCTCAGTATGACACAGCAGTTGCTCTGCATCTGACCACAAAGCACTCCAGCGGGTGGAGAAAACTAAAACACCTCCACCCTGGTCAAAAAGACACAGCAGCACCTTTACTTCTTACGGAGCCTTAAACTGCTCAATGGATCACTGACACCCAGTTAACTTCCATCGAGAACATTTATCAGAAGCGCTGTCTGGGCAGGGCAAGAAACATGATCAAGGATGCCTCTCATCTTCACTATGAACTCTTAATCCTCCTTCCATCCGGCAGGAGTTACAGGAGACTACGCTCTCGCACTAGTAGACTCAGGAAGAGCTTCTTCCCCGAGACTGTGACACTTCTGAACTCCACAACACCAATCTAACCTGCTCCTGCTCTTTTACTGCACTCCTCACAGTACTTCTGTACAAAGCACAGTAAACTATTTCTATAAAAATATCATTGCATTACTGTTATTTTGCATAGAATACATTGTTTAACAATACGTTTGCACACTCAATCCAACTGTATTTATTACCACAGCTCTCACGTTGCTGCTGTTCATAATGTGTATATAATCCTACATTGCTCTGTTCATAATGTACATATAATCCCTACATTGCATTAATATTTATATTCTGTATATAACTCTGCTCAATACTGTTTATAGTAACTCTACTGTACATTCCGGATCTTTTTGAACCAGTTCACCAAATCGAACTGAATCATTTTAAACGGTTTGCGTCTCCAATACACATTAATCCACAAATGACTTAAGCTGTTAACTTTTTTTAATGTGTCTGACACTCCCTCTGAGTTGAAACAAACCAATATCCCGGAGTAATTCATGTACACAGTACACTGACTGAACTGCTGTGAAGAGAGAACTGAAGATGAACACAGAGCCGAGCCAGATAACCAACAAAACATTGACATATTTGACATTTTATATATATATAAAATGAATAAATAGGCCTATATGAGAAATACATTTTTACTTAATAAATTAAGAAAATGAACAAAAAACTGTGCAACAAGTAGCCTAGTATGTGCTGCGCAAAATGAAACCAGACGACAGAAAGAGGCATCCTATTTTTCCTTAGACTTTTTTTAAGCATAAAGATTTGTTTTTATTGTGAATGTGCACAAATAAAGGCAAAGGGTTACAATTACGATGATCTTTTTGACTAAAATGAGAAGTTGTTTCTACAGTTCCACTGAAAAAAATAAAATAAATCAAGTGATTGTGCTTGGGCAGCATGCACACACAGTTACTTTGACAATGCAGTCTCTTCATTACCATAATAAAATACATAAACACTGTGCAGTTTAAATATGTAGTAAAATCTGTGCCATTAAGTGTTATCACGTACCACCGTGATGTTATGCAAAACATTTTGTTTTACGTAGATATCTGAATGTGAGTGAAGTACATAATAAATACAAATACATCACAAATACGGAAACATTTGATTTTGTGTCGAATGAGAGACCCAATGTTGGTTTCAGTTTCGCTTTGGCTTAAATGAATTTAAGTCCATTCAGTTGATAGTCACTTTTAATTATATGCCAATGAGAATTAACAATGTTTCTAATTTCTCTGCTCAAAGGACTATGGGTCAGTTTTAGAATGCAGCGGTTCTCATTTTGTTTGGAGACCAAATTAGACGAATGTGTACCAGAGGCACGTACTTTGTTTAGTGCTGTATCAAGCCAATTGTTGGGATATCCCCTAGAGTTAAAATCTCTATATAGAAGTCTTGCTTTTACCTCAAAGTCATTTTTGTCAGAGCAGATACGATGCAATCTGGTGAACTGACTGAAAGGCAGACCACGTTTCAGGGATGTTGGATGAGCACTTGTGGCATGAAGTAAGCTATTTTTCTCTGTGTCTTCCCTATATAAAGAAGAAACAATATGTCCATCAATAAAAGAAATACAGGTGTCTAAAAAGTTAACACTAGTAGCACTCGCTGTATAGGTGTACTTAATAGAAGATCTTAAGCAATTCATGTATAAGACAAACAGTTCAAATTCAGATAATGAACCATGAAAAAAAATAAAAAAATCACAAAACAGTCGTCAATGTATCTCTTGAACAATATTATCTTCTTCAAAAAAGGACTGTTATTGAACACATACTGTTCTTCCAAAACACCAAGATAAAGATTGGCATAGTCAGGGGCCATAGTGGCACCCATAGCTGTGCCACTGATCTCAAGGTAATATTGATGTTCAAACAAGAAATAGTTTTTAGTGAGCACTAATTCAGACATATCTACAATTAATTTAGTAGGTAAACCATCATCATTAGTCCGAAGATCAAGAAAATACTTCAAGGCAGTCAAACCATCAGTATGAGGAATGTTTGTATATAAAGATGTTACATCCATAGTCGCAAGCAAAACATCCTGACCTAGATGACTAATTTGAGAGAGACATTTAAGAAAGTCAGATGTGTCTTTGAGATAGCTAGGGAGCAAAGTAACCAAAGGTCTGAGAATGAAGTCTACAAAATTAGAAAGAGGTTCAGTAAGACTATTATTACCTGCAACAATTGGACGACCTGGTGGATTAGATAGATTTTTATGAACCTTAGGCAAAATATAGAAGGCTGGTCTAGTTGGGGTACGACTGAACAAATATTGAAATTCTCGTTCAGAGATAAGAGAAGAAGAGTGAGCTTGCTGTAGGAATAGTTCTATTTCCTTTTGAAATCTACTGGTAGGATCAGTGGGCAAAGCTCTACAATAAGACAGGTCTTGTAATTGTCTTAGAACCTCCTGATCGTACAGGGTTTTATGCATAATTACTAGACCACCTCCCTTATCAGCTGGCTTTACCACAATATTTTTATCTTTGCAAAGTTTGTCAAGGGCCTGTCTTTCAGAAAGTGTCAAATTATTCATGCCATTGTGAGGATGAGAAGAACCATCTACAGTCTCTTCTACATTTTGCTGGTTTTCACGCACCTGGACTTACAACTAGCCTTCATCTGAGCGCAACAATATTCCCTTGTCCTATTTTTAGGAAACAAATCAAAGAAAAAAAAACTAATTCTGTTTCTGTATTCTGTATGTTGCTCAAAAACAAAATATGTATTGTGTCCAGTTTTTAACCCAGTCATTTAAAAATAACACAGTTTTTAAAACAAAAAATACGAGTTCACATATCACACCTAAACACACGTGGAAAACGTAATTAGAACTAGATACTAAATTAGTTAAAAATGCCTATCCATATACAGCTATGATTCGCGAACCCCAAACTGACTCAAATGATTCGCGATCCCGCTACGAACTCCCGAACTGATTCAAATGATTTGCGATCCCCAAACTCACTCAAATGATTCGCGATCCCGCTACGAACTCCCGAACTGATTCAAATGATTTGCGATCCCCAAACTGACTCAAATGATTCGCGATCCCGCTACGAACCCCCGAACTGATTCAAATGATTTGCGATCCCGCTACGAACTCCCGAACTGATTCAAATGATTCGCGATCCCCAAACTGACTCAAATGATTCGCGATCCCGCTACGAACTCCCGAACTGATTCAAATGATTTGCGATCCCGCTACGAACTCCCGAACTGATTCAAATGATTCGTGATCCCCAAACTGACTCAAATGATTCGCGATCCCGCTACGAACTGCCGAATTGACTCAAATGATTCGCGAACCCCAAACTGACTCAAATGATTCGCGATCCCGCTACGAACTCCCAAACTGAATCAAATGATTCGCGATCCCCAAACTGACTCAAATGATTCGCGAACCCACTACGGCTCCCGAGCTGATTCAAATTATTCGCGAACCCGCTCCGAACTCCCGAACTGACTCAAATGATTAGCGAAACAGCTCCGAACTCTCGAATTGATTCAAATGATTCGCGATCCCCAAACTGAATCAAATGATTCGCGAACCCGCTTTGAACTCCCGAACTGACTCAATTGATTCGCGATCCCGCTTCGAACTCCCAAATTGACTCAAATGATTCGCGATCCCCAAACTGAATCAAATGATTCGCGAACCCACTTTGAACTCCCGAACTGACTCAAAAATTTCGCGATCCCGCTCCAAACTCTCAAACTGACTCAAATGATTCGCGAACACGCTCCGAACTCCCGAACTGACTCATGATTCGCAATCATTTCAGAGCTGTAACAACAATACTGTGAAACCGTGATATGTTTGCTTAAGCCCAGCCGGCATTTCAACGTTGATTCAACGTTGAAACAACGTCAGCCCAGCTAACACAGTTACGTCGTGACGACGTAACTGGACCAGACCATATTCGTTGCAGCGACATCCCAAATAACGTTCCAGCGACGTAACTTTGTGATTCCCATATCCGTCGTGGCGACGTTATAGTGGAACGTCGCTGGAACGTGATGAGTACGTCCCAGCGACCAAACTGGCACGTTATGAGAACGTTACTATAAAATACCATATTGGTCGCAGCGACGTACCATATAACGTTCCAGTGACGTAACTTTGTGATTCCCATATCCGTCGTGGAGACGTTATAGTGGAATGTCACTGGAACGTGATGAGTACGTCCCAGCGACCAAACTGGCACGTTATGAGAACGTTACTATAAAATACCATATTGGTCGCAGCGACGTACCATATAACGTTCCAGTGACGTAACTTTGTGATTCCCATATCCGTCGTGGAGACGTTATAGTGGAACGTCGCTGGAACGTGATGAGTACGTCCCAACGACCAAACTGTCACGTTATGAGGACGTTCCTATAAAATACCATATTGGTCTCAGCGACGTACCACATAACGTTCCAGTGACGTAACTTTGTGATTCCCATATCCGTCGTGGCGACGTTATAGTGGAACGTCGCTGGAACGTGATGAGTATGTCCTGACGACCAAACTGGCACGTTATGAGGACGTGACATTACAGGATCATATTGGTAATTCATATTTTCACCTCACCATTACCTTGAAATACATAAAGAACTAATAAACTCAATCCATCTCTGGTGCAAAAAATAAACCTTATGAAATCTAATTGTAATCTAATTATAGGGGATTCATAGTTAATACATTAATTACATACATGCAATGCAAACAAATACAAAAACATTACATTCTAATATAAAATAGACAAAAACACACTGCATTCATTCACAAATCAATATTTATTCAGCACTACTTTCTACAAATACTAAGCCAAAACATTTTGAACATTGCACCTGTTCTTTAACCATGGAAAATGTTACTAAGTCATGAGCACAGAAAACTAAACACATCAATTCATAGATTACACAATATAAACAGAAAATTTTTGTCTTAAAGATGGGGAGATGGTTAATGACGTTACTAGTGAAAATTATAAATAATTATCAGTAAACTTATTGATACAACATAATTTAGTGCAACAAAAAATACATGATAAATAGATATGAAACAATTCAGCAGATACTGCACAGAGATACTGCACAAAGTAAAACTGTTTCCTGAGCGTTGTATATGAGGCTCCTGGTATAAATGTCTGGTGGTGATGTGCTTTAATTACACGACATGCAGGAAAAAATTTAGGCTAATTCATGCGCACGATTTTCTATTTCATTCCCTCGATTTGCTAAAACGTGTACACTATTTATACATCAAGAGAACGAATTAGTAAATTGTGCCTACGATTTAGCAAATCAATGAAATGTAAAAGTAATCGTGCACGTTTTAGTACATAGAGGGAACGAATGAGTAAATCATGGACATGATTTCTTTCTTTTTCTTGCATGTCATGATCAGGGCTCTCTGCTCACAGTCAGAGGATAAACCTAAACAATAAAGCAATTACCAAAGAACCATAATTTTTGAGCTTCTCAGAAGAAAAACATTCATAAAGCGTAAAGATATGAAAAATGAACAATATAGAGATTTCTAGCATCTCTCCTGTATTATTTGTCCCACCCGAAAAAACAAAGTTTTTTAAGAAAATGAGCATATCGACTTTCTCAGAAGAATCTGTGATCTGTGATTACTGACTGTGGAGATGACTCTTTCAGACAGTGCTGAGGAGGCAGAGTTAGGTGCAGGACAGCTGATAGAGAAGAGGAAGAGTGTGTTTCTTACCCCAGCAGCAGAAGACAGGCTCTTCTGAGGGAAGGACAGGAGGCTTGATGCAGTGTTTTGCTGTAGAACAAGGCTTCTTCTCAGCACCTGATCTTCAGAAAAGAGTTCCTCTAGTGTAGAGTAACACTCAGATTTCTTGCAAACTGGAATCTTTTAATAACATTTAGCATATTATTGTAGTCATGTTCATTGTTTTTATTATAACACATGGTAAGCTTATGAGAAAATTGTTAAATGTGTTCTTCCTCCTCTTCTTCATCCTGGGCCTGCACTGTCAACATCCTTCTCTGAGCTGAAAGGGAGGATCATCTTGTTAATGTTGCTCATGTATGTTCACAACCAGTCAAAATCTGGAATCTTTTCTTTATGGTTTTCAAGAGAAGTCTCTTCTACTCACCAAGGCTAGATTAATTTGATCAAATTTTTTTTTTAAAGTAATTGTAAACTGAATTTTTCAGTAACTTTACTCCAGTCTTCAGTGTCACATGATCTTTTTCATATACTGATTTGCTGATCGGGAAACATTGCTGATTATCACAAATCAGTGCATTTACATGCACATAATCACATTATTGCCGCTATGATCAAAGTGTGCATCTGCTCATGACGTACATGATGTGAATCACATCTGCAGTTAGCTTACTGCGGTCCTTAGTTCCACTGAACTCTATTGGTAAAGAAGGAACTTGTGACCAAAGTTGGTTTTAGGGAAACGCACCCCATATTAGAAATGATGGGGAAGAAAACTTAGCATTTCTGGAAAGTTGAATTTTTTCTTCATTATTATTTTATAAAACACAAAGTTCAAAACATTGAAAAAAAGGTAATCTTTTGTAAAATTACAAAAGTCTTCTCTACCACTGGTTTTCAATTCTATGCATCCTTGCTATTAGCCCCCACCCCCCCCCCCCCAAAAAAATAATGTAACTGTAGTGTAGACAAAAAGTTTGGGCAGCACAACTGTTTTCAACACTGATAATAATCAGAAAAATGTATTGAGCAGTAAATCATCATATTAGAATGATTTCTGAAGATCATGTGACACTGAAGACTGGAGTAATTAATGCTTAAAATATAGCTGTGCATTATAGAAATAAATTTAACTTTTAAAATATATTTAAAACTTTTGACCAGCTGTGTACATTGCCACATTTAAATGAAAACTCAACTTGTAATAAACAAAGCACACATTCTCAAAGAAATTACATTCTGGTGATTACTTTTTTTTTATGGGGGAAGTCGTGGCCTAATGGTTAGAGGGTTGGACTCCCAATCGAAGGGTTGTGAGTTCTAGTCTCGGGCCGGACGGAATTGTGGGTGGGGGTAGTGCATGAACAGCTCTCTCTCCACCTTCAATACCACGACTTAGGTGCCCTTGAGCAAGGCATTGAACCCCCAACTGCTCCCCGGGCGCCGCAGCATAAATGGCTGCCCACTGCTCCGGGTGTGTGCTCACAGTGTGTGTGTGTTCACTGCTCTGTGTGTGTGCATTTCGGATGGGTTAAATGCAGAGCAAAAATTCTGAGTATGGGTCACCATACTTGGCTGAATGTCACTTCACTTTCACTTTTCACTTTCACTTCCTTCCCTCACTGCTGTCAGTTCCCTTCAGTCGTTCCCAGACCTCCTTGTTTTTAATCTTTCCCTCAAATCTACAGAAACAAACATCATTTTATAGACAATTTGGATAAGTCACAAATTGCAATAGTTATATAACTATAATCACAATGCTAAATTATATATATATATATATATATATATATATATATATATATATATATATATATATATTATAAATATATATTGAATAGGCACACAAGTATCGGGATAGTATTGAATTGGCAGATTAGCGTATCATCCCAGCCCTAGTTACTACAGTCAAAACAATGAAACTCTCTTCAAGAGCACACAATAACTGAGATTTAAAACTGTTAAAAGAAAAGGCTCAAAATATTGCACACATATAATACACAAAAATATCTCTTCCTTTGGTGTTTTGAACATTTCTTTGAGTAATGCTACACGCTGTGACTCTGTGTTGCTTCAAGCGCATCATTCTGCACACTGGTTGTGTTTACGCGCTGCACGCTGTATAGGAGCCATACCCTTTCGTATTATAATACATTAGCACAATGAAAGATTCTTGTTCTGTCCCATCTACCACATGTTGCTGCCTTCATTACTGTGCTATAAATTTAAAAGAAATGTATTTTACACACACACACACACACACACACACACATATATATATATATATATATATATATATATAGACGGTTTCAACGGCAACAACATAAACAAACGTTACTGTGCATGCACGCTTTTGTGGACCTAACCTAACCGGTAGACTTCCAAATAGAATCAATAACAACAGCCAAGTCCCTCTAGAGTAGATATTTTTTGATAACAAACAAAATATGTTTGCTGCATGGATCAGGCGGACTTGATGAAAATGCAAATTCATCCTTTGCCAGCAGGAGATGTTTTAAAGCATAGACATAAAGCGCGAGAAATAGAGGTTTCCCCAGTAACAGCTGTAAACAAAGCAGAGCTGGTTCACTCACACGCTGCTTTATCAGGCATATAACATGCAAGTCTTCCTTCAGAAATACAGCGATATAAAACCACCTGTGCCTCGCTTTGATATTTAAACATATAAATGTTGGGAATTATTAAACGTGCAGTACGTAACATTACTCATGTTTATTCAACGAAGCCTTTTTGAAAATCGATCAGTTTTAAAATTGTGGCGAGTCTCCAAAAATAAATAAATGTATGGGAAACACATCCCGCAGCACAACCACCTGAGCACAACTTCAGTCTACTCATCACCTTGCCTTTAACTGCGTTTGTAGAAGGCACTGCAGCCAGACCGATATACACAACACAGACCGGAAGTTAACTTAGGTCCAGGCGCGTGCATCCGATGAAACTGTCTAAAATATATATATATATATATATATCAGTTTGAGACCAAAGGTTTGGACACACCTTCTCATTTAAAGAGTTTTCTTTATTTTCATGACTATGAAAATTGTAGATTCACACTGAAGGCATCAAAACTATGAATTAACACATGTGGAATTATATACATAACAAAATAGTGTGAAACAACTGAAAATATGTGATATTGTAAGTTCTTCAAAGTAGCCACCTTTTGCTTTGATTTCTGCTTTGCACACTCTTGGCATTCTCTTGATGAGCTTCAAGAGGTAGTCACCTGAAATGGTCTTCCAACAGTCTTGAAGGAGTTCCCCGAGAGATGCTTAGCACTTGTTGGCCCTTTTGCCTTCTGTCTGCGGTCCAGCTCAGCCCTAAACCATCTCGACTGGGTTCAGGTCCGGTGACTGTGGAGGCCAGGTCATTCTTGGTCAAATAGCCCTTGATGCCTTCAGTGTGACTCTACAATTTTCATACTCATGAAAATAAAGAAAACTCTTTGAATGAGAAGGTGTGTCCAAACTTTTGGTCTTTACTGTAAAATTTATATTTTACAGTTTTATATATAAATATATATATATATATATATATATATATATATATATATATATATATATATATATATATATATATATACACACACACACACACACACACACTTTTGCACATCCTGTCATACCAGTGACTGGGTGTTACTGCAATAGACTTTGCAGCATTAAGGTTAACGATTAATCGATTATTTGATCATTAATTTAAACGATGATCGATCATGGAAATGATTGAAAATTGACATCCCTACACAGAAGTATAGAAAATTCTACATTGATTAAAATTTTTTTTAGCAAATAACGACACTGATATCGGATCAGAATTACTGTCTCTTCTCATAGTGACAGCCAATCACATTAGTTTTCTGGTATTGCATGCACTCGATTGGCATGCGTCTGCGCTAGGGTATTTGCATAAGATGTTCTGACTGGAGGACGGCTGCATTGGCGCTTGAAAAGTCTTCAACTTCTATTTAGAATTAATTTCTAGAATTAATTTCACCATGCTTGACGTCACTTCATTTAAAAGTAAACGAGAGGCGTTGACGCCCCGTGTGATGGGGCGTTATATGTCTGGATACCGCTGCACAAATCTTTCAACCACGAGAAATGTAGTTCCAGCACGGCCTTACATCCAGGACAGCAGAATGGTCAGGATGACCTGAAACACATAACCAACTGAAATCAATTTAAAAGTATTTAGTCTTGCCTGAGTGATGCTGAAACAACCAGGTTTAGTTTTTCACCCAGGAGAAACTGCTTCCTGTGGAACAGTCTCCATGAAGAATGATCTCTTGATCCTGGATCCTTGCTGCCATCCATGCAGAGATGGTTTGGAGGATATGTGGTTGTGTTTAAAGGGTAATGAATCAATGTTACAAGAATACTGATAGCAGCACTATTGATCCTGTACCTTATGTAAATGTTTTCAGTACCGAACAAATCAGGAACCAAATTAGTACCAGTTCTTGAAACCCATCCCTACTTGTAATAGTTGTCTTGTTGCTGCTGCCCAGACTGTCTCTTCCCCTGATGATAAATATATGTGTTCATTTTAAAGCAATAAATAATACATTTAAATTACTAGGTGGTAACAAATATATTTCCTTATAAGGAACTCACTCAATCATGGACTCAACTGGTGGTTGTCAGGCCCTAAAAAAAGTGAACAATTTGTTTACTTTTTGTGAAACGAAACCCAGATAGCAAACATATCCGGGCCTCATCTGGGCCAACTATGGCACATCTGGCTCAGTTCTGGCAGCGGCAGAGGTTATATGGGCCATCTCTGGCCCACACATATCAAGCCGGTTTTTCAAGCCGGTTTTTCATGCTGTTTATGGGCCAGATCCGGCCCGTGTGTGACAAACCGGCTTTAATTTGAGTCGTGGCTTGCTGTGTGTGGGCCAGATCTGGCCCGTGTGCGACAAACCGGCTTTAATTTTAGTCGTGGCTTGCTGTGTGTGGGCCAAATCTGGCCCGTGTGCAACAAACCGGCTTTAATTTGAGTCGTGGCTTGCTGTGTGTGGGCCAGATCCGGCCCGTGTGTGACAAATCGGTTCTAGGTTGAGTTCTGGCTTGTTGTATGTGGGCCAGATATGGCCTATACCAGGTGACCAGATGTGCCATTTTCTGAAGACACGTCCTGGCAAATCACCTTTCTTTACCAGTCAGTGGTTCTAAAACTATTTTGAGTACTGGACGCCCATAATATTTCAGGACACGTAATATAAATACATACACACATTTATTTGACCTACACGGACCTTTTATGAAGCTGCAATGTTATTCGATTTTTTTTACATTTTTGTACCATGTCCTCTGGTGTGACACCATGTCCTTTGAACTTTTTCGGAACCACTACAAATGTTTTATGCTTTGTTGTGCATTAATATGACACCCCTAAATTATATATTTTTTAAATTAAAAAGTGCATGTTAAGATACATAATCCTAGAAAATTTAGCAAATGTGTCTTGCTTGCCACTAATGACAGGTTAGCTTGGAATAGCAAGGTCATTAATTGACAGAAAAGGCTGAAACGTCCTTTGGTGTGATAAAAAAAAAAAAAGTCCTCCATTTTGACACCTGTACTGTCACACCACAGGACAAAGTTTCATTAAAAATCATTTTAAATAATTAAATAATATTTGTTTAACTCCTTTTTTTACTTTTAAATGTAATAATTACATTCATTAAATTAAGCTCTTATCATCATCAAAAAAAAAAAAAATGAATCTTTAGAATATATGAAAATTTCACTTTTTAATAAAAAAAAGTTACAAAAAATGAACTTTTTTCATGATATTCACATTTCTTCATGATGCACCTTTTACACACACACACACACACACACACACACACACACACACACATATATATATATATATATATATATATATATATATATATATATATATATATATATATATATATATGAGTGTTCGTAAAAGCAACAATACAAAATCTTAAACTATAAAAGCACCACTTTGTCCCACTATTATGTGCAGGCCTGGCATTTTGCACTGGGCTATAGAACTACAAAATGAATTTTAAATTAGAAATATCATAATTGAATGACATTTTGAATTATGTAGTGATCTAATTCTATCCACCAAACAATTGTATGTGAATGTGTGAGACTTATGGTCATGGTTATAGGGAAATAACAAGAAGAACAAAGTGCAGTAAACGGTAAAACTGTTTGCACTACAAACCAGTACGTTCATAATTAAGACAATACATTAAAAATAACATGGTAAGATACAGCAGTTTGCAACAGTAAACAGCAAAACAAGCTGTTTGTACAGCTAATATAGCTGGAATGACACCGAAAGCCAGACACATTAAATCTACAAATGGCCGCGCCCCCTCTTACAGAAAAAAAAATAAGGGGCATATGTTTATTCATGTAACGTAAGAGTGTGACTTTTAATTCGTGACGTGCTTTCATGTGCGTGCGCCGCGCGCGGACCGGATGGAGTTGCCATGGAAACGGAGCGCAACACTGCAAATGTCACGAGGAAACACCCCGTTCTCTTATTTATGAAAGTTTGGGCTTTTAATCAAATCTTCATCTGTAGATGATAGCTTTTGACTGTTTTGTTGGTAATCTTTCAATGGATGATTGGAAATTGCTTAATTTATTTAACCTTAACATTTACACTTTACTGTTTATCGATGACGTCACGTTATCAAGGAGCGCGAAAATTGGCAGAAAACTAAAGTTGTTTTGATCTTTTATGGTAAACAAAACTGTTCTGCGATTTCAAGAATAATAAAATAATCCTTCTACAACAGAAGGGAGTGTCCAAGATTTCAATATTTCTGAAGGGAGCTGCTGACAGAGATGTAGGAAGCGCTGAAAAGCTTAAGTAACCTAATATGCATTTTTTTCACAACATATATCGCAATGAATTTGTTATTTTATTTATTTGTTTTTTGCATTTCACCTGCTCTAGCTTGTTTCCATCTAATAAACCTGGAACTGCAGACTAAATATTGTTGGCTCTGTGTCAAATAGCTTGTTTTGTTCCTAGATTCTTCAGTGCTGATGGCCTGCTGCATCCAGCAGAGTCGGAGTGAACCTACTGTAAGACAACATCTCCAAGATGCTATTGACCACAAGACTAGTACAGTAAGTCAAACCTCAAATATACAGTACACTACTGTTCAAAAGCTTGAAGTTGATACAATTTGTAATAATTATCTTCTGCTCACCTCTGTAGTAATTATTTGATTAAAATATGTAAAAAGATTAATATTGTGAAATATTATTACAATTTAAAATAGCTGTTTTCTATGTGAATACATTATAAACTAATTTATTCCTGTGATGTGCAGCTGTATTTTCAGCATCATTCCTCCAGTCTTCAGTGTCACATGGATCCCTCAGAAATGCTGATTTGCTGCTCAAGAAACTTATTATCAGCGTTGAAACAGTTGTGCTGCTTCATTTTTTTTGTAGAAACCGTAATGCATTTTATTTTTCAGGATTCACAGATGAATACAAAGTTCAAAAGACCTGCATTTATTTATGCAGATGCTTTTATCCAAAGCGACTTACAGTGCATTCAGGCTATCAATTTTTACATATCATGTGTTCTTGGGGAATCGAACCCCCAACCTTGCGCTTGCTTGCTAGCACAGTGCTCTACCAGTTGAGCTACAGGAACACTATTTGAAACAGATGATTTTGAACAATTTGATGCATGTAACACTAACATTCAAATGTTTAGAGTCTATGTAACAATGAATCCAACAAAAAAAAAATTCAGCACGTCTGTATTTTAGCATTGATCATAATCAGAAATGTTTCTTGAGCAGTAAATCATCATATTAGAATGATTTCTGAAGATGTGACACTGAAGACTGGAGTAATGATGCTGAAAATTCAGCTTTGATCAAAGGAATAAATGACATTTTAACATAATATTCACATAGAAAAGAGTTGTTTTGAATTGTAATAGTCACAGTGTTACTATTTTACTGTAATTTGATTCAATAAATGGAGCCGTGGTGAGCATAAGAGATTTTTTATAAAGGCATAAAATATCTTACAGACCCCAAACTCTTGAATGGTTGTGTAAATTACAGTTATGATGTTCCTCCCAGTTAAACTTTATTAAAATGTATTAAATGTTACTCTGGCATATGCAGTCCATTCTATAGAGACTGTGTCTGTTCCCCAAAAACAGACAACAAATAATATGTTTATTAAGGGATCTAGAAAAATTATTTCAGTTTAAACCTACTAGATTAAAAATAGTACTCAATGTACTCCATTGATGAAATAGTAAAAAGTGCACATTGCCTGAAGTGATATGAACAGCAGCTATGCTAATCTTTCTCCCTTTGCCTTCCTGTTTCTGCAAATGTCCATCCCAGGATTATTAGAAACTGCACAGCACAGGACTTGCAGGACTTGTGAGGACTTCAGATGATACCAGTACTCAAAAGACCTTAGATGATGGCAACTATAGATGGACATACAAACTACCGCCACTGCAAAAAAGGTAATGTTAATTTGAAAGAGCTGTGTCACAGTAGCCGTGTTTCCACTATCGAGCTAAGACCGGGCGTGCTGGTGCGTGCCAGGGCCAGTCGCGTTTCCACAGTCACTTCCGGGGCTTGATCGTGCCTCGCCGGGGCTTCCTCGGGGCCAACGGCCAGGGTTTTTTGGCCCGACGAAAACCTTGGGCCAAAGCGGGCCAGCTGGGGCTAGAGGAGGAGTTATGAACAAAGGCGGAGTTTCTCAGCGTCTGGAGAGCGTCAGCGCGGATCATTTCAGAAAGATAACAGCTTTAACACCAGCATTAAAGACGTTTTAAAATAAGTTGAGCTCAAAACTCACTCTTAGTTAGCAGCAAGTGTTTGAAATAACTTGATCCGATGTGGATTATAATCACTAAACAAGGCAGAAATATTTATAAGCGATGTAAAAGACTATGCACGCTAAACATTAACGTTACCATAGTAAACATGTTAAATATGACCGCTTGGAGAAATCAGACGTCAGCTTCTTATTCTCTATCACAATTGTGTATTTATTAAGTAACATTTTATCTGTCGTCTCGTTTCAAGAGTTTAGCTCCACGTTGCATAACACCAAAATATAAAAATGATTTTTGTTTGTGAGCTTTTATAAAAATAGCGAGTCTGCGCTGCGGATCATTTCAGAAAGATAACAGCTTTAACACCAGCATTAAACACTTTTTAAAATAAATCAAGCTCAAAACTCTCTTTCAGTCAGCAGCGAGTGTTTGAAATAACTTGATCCAATGTGGATAATCATAGTAAACATGGTAAAATAAGACCGCTTGAAGAAATCAGACGTCAGCTTCTTATTCTCTAGCACAATCGTGTATTTATTAAGTAACTTATATTATCTGTCACAAGCCTCGTCTCGAGAGTTTATCTCACGTTGCCTATCATAAAAGAATATAGCCTAATAATGTTTTTTTGTTCGGGAGCTTTTATAAAAATAGAGATATTATCATTCATTATAAATATGACAGCTATACTGTGGCTAATAAACAGAAACAGACTCGACTGAATAAGCAGGCTATTTTCATAAGCGTTAAAAATAAATAAATAAAATAGAAATAAGTGTGTTTATGTGTGATTAATTTTGCATGACGTTATTCTGAGAGGCGTGTAAAGGGCGTGTTTTAGTGACGTGCAGCGGTGCTTCAAGCTCCACTGTGGAAACCCTGCGCTATTCTGGCCCGGGGCTGTGAGCCCCGCCCGACCCGCTTTAAGCCCTGGCTCGCACTGGCCCGACAGTGGAAATGCGGCTAGTATCAAGGGCTCCCTTATCAGTTCTGCTTTCAGTACTGGAGAGTAAAAGATACATTTTTTTTTGTTTGATGTTTTTATTAGTACATATACGTTATCTTGCACATTTTATCTCCCCAACAGATTCTAATTTGAAAGAAGTTTATAATGCATGTTCGCTACTCCCAATTCAGAAGACTGAATCAGCCTGTGTATCTGAATGTTTCTCATACTCACTCCTCTCTGCCGCGTCTGAATTTGGGATTTTCCTTAGCTGTCAGTTCAAATAAACATTTGAAATATATCAGTCTGTGTGTAATAAATAAATATAATATACAAGTTTCACTTTTTGAATGGAATTAGTGAAATAAATCAACTTTTTGATGATATTCTAATTATATGACCAGCACCTGTATATCATTGCTCTTTTGTTGATTTTGATTGCTTCCATTGTCCTCATTTGTAAGTTGCTTTGGATAAAAGTGTCTGCTTAATGTAAATGTAATGTTAATGTGTATTTAACTATATTTATAAATATTTATCTGTATTTTTTATTTTGTAATAATGTAAATGTATTTGTTTTATATCTATACATGCAGTTGTATTCATGTATGTATATTTATTTGTCTAATTTTTATATTTTAATAAAGCAGTTTAGACTACATGAGTGTTTTCTTTATTCTGGATGAATTACATATTCTTTTGTGTCTAGAAAGGGTAAATATGATCCATATCTAACCCAGAAGTCAGCCACAACTGGGACGGATCTGGGCCACATGTCAGAAATGGCGTGGTTGACATCTGGGCCAGGTGTCGCCCATGCCATTTGTGAGATGCGGCATGGATCTGGTACAGTTGTGCCTGACTTCTGTCAGACAAAACTGGGCCAGATCTGGCCCAGATGTCACCCACACCATTTATGAGATGTGGCCCAGATCTGGTTCAGTTGTGGCTGACATATGTCAGCCAGACTCAGGTTGAGTCATCGCCGTCATTCCGCGCGGTATGTGGGCCAGAAGAATATGGGAGATGTGGGCCAGAACTGGGCCACATGTCATTTGCTATCTGGGAAGTATCAGATCAATTTGAGAATTAAACTAGCATTAAAAAGCATGCATGTGAAAAACACCATCAACACCTATAATGAACAGATGACAGAATTTACAAGCCTGCCACTTGAGGGAGAAAAGGGGAAATTATTAATCCCACATAACGTTACACTGAACATGATTTCGGCAGCCTCGGTCTAATTAACGTTAAACTTTATATTTAACCTTATATCGGTTTATATTCAAGTTCACAGCATGGCTAGCATGAGCATCATCAAGCTCGAGCAGCAGGTATTCAAACAAACTAATTAACGTTACTACGGTTAAAAATTTAATAATTAGAAAGTTAATACTGTATAGTTTATAGTGATAAATTTCAAATAATTTAAAACAGGTAAGGTTATATTCGATTTTTACAGTTAACGTTACCTTAGACCACCTCTGAGACTGCTTTTGAGCTAATTAACCAAACAGAGCATTTATTTATTAAATTGAAAGAGAAAACCTACAAAAATACAAAACACTACTCCTCTTTGATGGCATTTAACGTTATATCAGTTAAAATATATGAATAAAAGTAGATTTATAGGACTTACCTTTCCTCCGTGTCCGTCCGCTGGAAGTTGACCGTTACAAAATGACGGGCACGCGCACGTCGCGCACTTCACTCAGAAAGTGACGTGCCCTGCTAGTTTAAGGTTTAAATGTTAATTTGTCCCGTACTCTCTTTCATTAACAAACATTATCACCATTTGGTAAGTAAATTGTTTATTTTATTGTTCTTAAACTGATGGTATATATATATATATATATATATATATTTCTGGGAAGTTAGCCAAGATTTTAAAAAATGGAACTTTACCACGACGTCCTCACAACGTTGCCATAAAGTAATGTCGCGCTGACCAAATGACGACTAACTGGCGACGTCCTCACAACGTTCTGTGTTTGCTGGGAGGTACCATGGTTGAATCAACGTTGAATAACCTTTCGATTTTGCAAATTGGATCAACGTTGAAATCACGACGTTGATTCACCGTTGAAATCGTGACGTTGATGTACGGTTGAAATCACGACGCTGATTCACCGTTGAAATCCCGACGTTGAATCAACGTTGAATTACCTTTCGATTTAGCAAATTGGATCAACGTTGAAATCACGACGTGGATTCACCCTTGAAATTGCGACGCTGTTTCACCGTCTTACCTGCATTACGGATGAATTAGGGTCGTGCTGCAGACCTGGGATGAAAGCTGAATGAGGTGTTGATTTTGAAAAGTTAATCAACGTTATTTCCCCGTCGTACCTTGCACCGTGTATAAATACACCTAGATCCTAGTGGGCATTTAGATCAACACGGTACATGCAAGGCTAAAATCTAATGACTGGCAGCAATGGCTTTACAAACAACTTCAATAAACTACCACATGCTCAAAATTGTCAAACAGCAGTTTAATTTTGGAAACATACTGTATAAAACAGATGAAAATAATCCCACACTTTATTATGCAGAGTATGCATGGAGGTAATGCTAAAAACATGTAGTAGAACAATCCAAATACAATAATATTTAAAGGTTTTTGTAAAAAAAATTGCAATTGCACTTACAAGACAAACCCTTGTACCTTTAGGACTGAAACCAGTGGATCTTTTATTTGGGTGGAAAACTACAGTTTCTGTCAAAAACATGTTTTAGTAATGTGTCTCATTACAAGAGTTGTGTACATTTGTGCAGTGAAAATGTGTTGCACAGTACGAGCAGGGAACCTTCAACCAGTTGATTTCTAACGGGAACCCCCCCGGACTGTGTCTTCTTTACCGTGGGGAATGCAGAATGAGATTTCTACCGCAGGGCACTCTAAAATGTTAGAACCAGCAGCCTTAGTGTATACAGTGTGGTTGTGCTTCGGGTGATCCTTGAAAGTGTCCCAGCGCTAGGTCCTTTCTGATGCCATCCCCTCCACTCTCTCCCACTTGTGCACTTTCTGTACCGTCCTGTATAAACATTTACATTTAATCATTTAACAGCCGATTTTATCCAAAGCGACTTACAAATGAGAAGAACAGAAGCAGTCGGGGTACAAGCGAACAACAACAGTATACAAGTGCCATGACAAGTCTCAGTTAGTCTAGTACAGAACGCATAGCCAGGTTTTTTTTATATTTTTTTTATATGAAAGACAAGATATGAAGGAAACGTGCTAGCATTAGTTGGTTAAGTTCCGGTGAAAAAGATGAGTCTTAAAATGTTTCTTGAAAATGAGTAAAGACTCAGCAGTTCGGATTGAGATTGGGAGGTCATTCCACCAGCTGGACACAGTCCAGGAAAAGGTCAGGGAGAGTGATTTTGAACTTCTTTGGGATGGCACCACAAGGCGTCGTTCACTTGCAGAGCGCAAACTTCTGGAGGGAACATAAGATTTAACCAGTGAGTTTAGGTATGTTCACAATGTTTCACAATAACTTTGATATTGTGAAATATATTTAACTGAAAACTGAATGCAAAATAAATCACACAATATTTTCACTTTACAGTTCAG
Source organism: Carassius auratus (assembly GCF_003368295.1). Lineage (NCBI taxonomy): Eukaryota > Metazoa > Chordata > Actinopteri > Cypriniformes > Cyprinidae > Carassius > Carassius auratus. Next base: position 53,994 of record NW_020527092.1, on the reverse strand, counting down.
TAACAGTGAGGTTGGAAACAAAGTGGACAACACTATTCATTAAACACTTATTTAATGTATTCAGATGAAAATGTACAATATTAACAAATTATTCACAAGCAGTGTTTTCAGAGCCCCCAGTTACACTGTTTTAATCAGAACACTAGCAATACAGTGTAGTAAAATAAGTAAAATCTAATTCAGTCAATTTTTATTAAACTAAGTACAATCAAAACCTATCACAAAAGGTCAAAGCATCTCTAGCAGAAGTGACAGTGCAATGTAGCAGATGAACAATTTCTTACCAATGTTTCAAGAACAAGCTGGATCCTTGATGACTCTACAAGGGGAAAGAAGAAATGGTTTACTGAAAAGTTCTTAAAAAGCAGGATTTCATATTATACCATTTCTTTAAACCATTGGTTCTCAAACTTTTTATACCAAGTACCACTTCAGAAAATATTTGTTATTAAATATTAAGTTCCACCATAATGACCAACATTACATTTCAGCAGCGTAGTAGGCCAAACTATTCAGCTACAGCTCTACAGTTAAAAAATGAGGCAGTTTTATTCTAATAAGAATATTTATTGTTGTCAGACACTTTACCATGGTAAATACAGTTTGAACATTAACACTACAAGTGTGCTTATACACAGGTAAATGAAAAAAAAAGTTTAAATTAAAATGTAATTTTAAATGTAATTCTGTAACAAAAGTTATAAAACTGTACTGTACTTTAAATGTAACATACTTAAATGTGCAAAAAAAAACTTACTCAAAGATTAAGTTAAAATGTATTAACATTAATTAGTTTAATTTAGTGATTCACCTGCATAACAACTAGAGGGGGCCTGACACTTTGAGAACCATGGCTTTAACAGTCCTTTTTTTATTAATTCATTAAAATTATATTATTTAAATACCGACATTTGCTCTTATATGTTTCAGAAAACACTTTGAAACTATTATAAGAATACAAACATATATAACACACCTAATGCATGGGATTCATATCAGGAAAATATGGGAAAATCTCTAAAAGACAGACATTAACACATAACCTACCAGCAACACATTGGGTGAGCATCTAACTTGATCATCTGTGATAAAGCAATGCAAAAATAGACACACGGCTATTTATTTATCTGCCAGTTACATGTCCTTTAAGCTACCCATTTGTAAACTCTGGTAATACTTTACTATTTTCAAAAGATAATAAAGATAACGTTAGCGATTTTCTTACCTCATTTTGCCAGGATGTTTTCAGGACCTCGCAGAACACCTGACCCTTCTTGTGTTCACAGTTTTTGTTCTCCATTGACATGTCACGACTTAAAATCGCTCAAAATAAATAAAAAATGTACAGGCAAATATGAAATAATTCGGGACCGACCGAGCAGTCAGTTATAACGAGCAGCAGCTCACAGTTAGCCGCCTCACTCACAGAAAGACGACAATAACGGTCATATTTTTAAATGTAGAAAGGCGCGAACCGATTCATTGTCCAGTTTCCTGAATGACAGCCAGATTAACCAATCATGATAGAAGTAATAAAATAAAACTACCAATGGGAGTTGTTTCAGTTTGATAAAGCAGCGAAATGTATATAGTTTTATTGTTGTTAATAATGATAATATTTAACATATACCTTTAGATTTTAGAATAGGTATCATGACTAAAATATTTTAAAATGCTTTTAAAATAATAAATTAATTAATTTAAATAATTTAATATAAATAATTTAAAAGCTTGTTAACCTTTTTCTACCATTTAGCATTAAACATTTTTAACGTTGTTTCATTAAAACAACTGACCTTATTTCAACCATATTTCAATGTTGAAAGTTGGTCATGTGCTGGAAGTTTTTCAACTGTTCATCTTTAAACGTTGAATCAACGTTGTTTAAATGTTGAAACCACAACTGACCTTATTTCAACCATATTTCAACATTGAAAGTTGGTCATGTGCTGGAAGTTTTTCAACCGTTCATCTTTAAACGTTGAATCAACGTTGTTTCAGCGTTGAAACCACAACTGACCTTATTTCAACCATATTTCAACATTGAAAGTTGGTCATGTGCTGGATGTTTTTCAACCATTCAGCTTTAAACGTTGAATCAACGTTGTTTCAACGTTGAAACCCCAACTGACCTTATTTCAACCATATTTCAACGTTGAAGGTCGGTCATGTGCCGGCTGGGAGGTTATCATACCATCAAAATCTCATACCGGCCCATGACCAATAAATATATATATATATTCCATTTGTTGTTATTAACATGAAGTGCATTAAACATTACATTACATCAAGGTTTCCCAAACTAGGGTTTGTGACTTTAATAAAAAGCTAATTCATTAAAACATAAAAAGGATACATTAAAATAAATAATTTTAAAACCAATCAAAATAAAATATCTTACTAAAAGTTTAACATTTCATTTGTTTACCTGCATGTCATGTGGACATAACCAACATCAGAGAATCATGAACATGCAAATGTGATAATTATTAAAATATATATTTTTTTAAATCTCAGGGGTACTTCAAGTAAATATATTTGGTGAAAGAGGATCAGATGACAAAAGTTTGTAAATTTGTGTGTTTTAATGTGTTTGAAAGACAAACGTCTTCCAAATACACAATAACACATGGTTAAATAATCAACAGAGTGATGATTCAAATAAAAATCAATGTGTTCATCAGTAGTTGATGCAATGTTGAAACAATTCTTAAACCTGAAATTATTTTTATAAATCAATCTTCAAATGCTGTCAGTGACAATGCAATGCTGCAATTTGGAAATAGTGGAATAACTATTAGGGATTTCACTGTTATCATATTTTTCTTTGTTTCACCAGTTTTCATATTATAGACAGACTGAGTGCATAAGTCTTTGGTGTTATTTTATATAATAAAAAGCTAATAAATCAGCACATAACATGAGATTAAATAAACCATGTTTATGAGTCCACATTCTGTTGCTTTGTGTTTACTGGTGAAAGAGCAATACCTGAAACACAAAAGTACATTTCTCAAATAACAACAAACATTACGATTATAATTTAGAGCAAAAATAATTCTGATCGGTTTAGCCATTATACAACCTGACTAAAATGCTCTTACATTTCGTTTTCTTAAACTTGACTAAACAAAAACAGGACAGGGTTGACTAAATATGATTACTAAAATGTACATTTGAGTAAAACTAAGACTGAATTTAAAAATGGCTGCCAAACTTAATACTGCTGTGTGGTTAATTAATAATAATCTTACTGCTAAAATGTCAAGTTTTCATTGACTAAAACTAGACTAAAATGTTGAGACTTTCAGTCGACTAAAACTAAACTGGATAAGGTTGACTAAATATGATAAAAACTAACAAGGACATTAAACTGGTTCCTACATTATATTTCTCTACACTTCTTCTAATCTCACACACTATTTAGGATGATAGTATGAACATTGAGACACAGGGCATGTCTTTATAAATGGAGAACTGAATCATTGACTCAAATGATTCAAAATTCACAAACACAAATCCTTCAGTAACGAAACACTGCTGTGTGTTGCTCAGAGAAGCGATTGGAAGCTTTTTCATTAACCAAATGGAGCAAAATCAGTCAACTTTGACAATATATGAAATATTGAACTAAAATGTATATGAACTGCTCGTTTTAACACTTTAAAATGTCACATTTTCAATCGTGGTTTCCAGGGAAACTTCACTCTCTTGGTCGTGTCATGTTGCTTAACTGGGCTGTATGTTATAAATAGAAGAACTAAGTTACATTTGTATGTTTCTTCTGTGTGCAGTTGTGTTCATTTGTTTTGATTTCTCCAGGAGATTCTCTCTCAGACAGACTGTGTGAACTTCAACTGTGATCTTGTTGTTACTGATCCGTTATAAATCACCGTTTACACAGAATGTAATAAAATCAGAATCATCATAGTAGGAGTGAACATGTTACCCACCACTGATGAAATCCATATTATATATATATATATATATATATATATATATACACACACACACATACAAACACAACCTGTTAGTTCTTCAGTGAGTTTGGTTCTGCAGGGTTCTAGATCTCTCATGTTCTCTCTGTTCTTCAGTAAACTCTGTCTCTGCAGATTTATCTTCTTTATGATGATTTGATGCTCGTACTTGTAAGCTAATAATAATAAAAAAAATCAATAAGTCTTTGTTTTATTATTATTCATCTTCTCTTTCATTAATATACAGACAGATAAATATATAAGAAAAAAAAAATTAAAAGATGCCAAATATAAGCAATGTAAGAATTTAAAAAGTTAAAGAATACAAATAGAAATATAATTTTACAAATCTGCAAGGTACAAATAAAGCACCAATGAATTGAGTTGAGCTGAATGTGTTTTAGTTTTGTGTTTTATATGAAACATGGTTTATCACCGACTAATTAATAAATGCTGTTGTGATAGTTTCATCTTGTAATGTCACAATAACTGATAACCGTGTTGTTTTCTGACCTTGACAGCAATAAAATGATCTTAGTGTCAATGAACAGATATGAAGTCATCAGTATAATGAATGAGGTGAAAACAGGATCTATTATCATGAAATAAAGAGGATTTTGATCAGCTGATAATATTGATGAGTCTCAGACTATAAACACTCATTAAACAAGACATTCAGGATCAGCAGCAGATCAGCTCACTTTATTCTGACTGTTTGCTGATAGAAACACATCTTTATCAAGCATTGTGATTTGTCCTTATGAATCTGAACACATTTCTAATGTTATTTACCGCATTCATAACATCAGAGTATTTACACATCTTACAGTTTTCTATGTAAAGAGTTCGCTCGAAACAAAAGGTGTAAAGACGATTTTACAACTGCGTGAAAATAGTGAACTACTCATCTCAGAAAACCGCCAAACTGAAGCGCGCGCGAGTGCTGACGTCATCGGCTCTACCTTTTCTTCTTCAGTGTTTATTGGCGGATTAAACACCCCCTAACTGTTGCATTACCGCCACCAACTGGAATAAAGTATATATCAGGATTTTTCTTGTAGGAAACCTTCTTCTTCTTTTGATTTGATTGGTGGCTGATTTTAAAGGAGCATTAATGCGACATACGAGACTGAAGTGTGGAGCAGTATATGACAAACTAGGACATTTAGAAATTAATCATATTCTTCCCATCAATCCTGTATTTTTTAGGTAAACCATGAGATGTTTGAACACATTACAAGTATTTCCTTCTAAAAGCTTCTGAACATTAACATTTACAATGTCTGTCTTTATCATTTGAATCATTTCCCTTCTTTCCTCCTCATATTTCCTTCACTCCAATAACACACGTAACACTGACTCAGTTTCCTCACAGTTTTCACACAAACCTGTTGATGTTCGTCTGATTAAGTCCAGTGTGTCCTATTCTAAGAGTGAACAAAACCCAAAACCTTTTATATAATTATAAATGATTATAAAAATACATTTTATACACCATAATTTTCGTTTATATAAAAAAAAACTTTTGGGCATGCGCAAACAAACTGAAGAACTAAACTGTTAGTAATGCAGGACTGTAAACAGCCATTTATCAGGTGATTATGTATCATTACTGCTAGATAAAATATTGAAAATATTAAGGTTAAAGTCCACACTTTAAATGTACCACACACACACACACACACACACACACACACACACACACACACTATGGAGTTGTCTAATCACTGGCCTGTAGCACTATTTGAAAATATTTTTGTCTCTCCTTTCTTTCTGGCTGTCAGATTTCTCCCTGGTTTTCTTTCTGGTTGAGATCATCATCTCAGTCCCAGTCTCTTCTCCATCGACAGCATAAACAATGCATTCAGCCTCTCCTGGGTCCTGCTGTTTCTCAGAGAAGTCTTCATTCTTTTCAAGCTTGAGAAGCAGCTCTCAGATCACTTCTGCTGTGGTCATGGGTGTGCTGATGAGGATCTTGTTCAAGATTGTTCTCCATAAACAGCTGGAGAAGGTCCACAGCAGCACGAGAGCTTCTGAACTCTTCCTTGCAGTAGATGAGACTAAGCTCTGTCTTCAGCTTACTCTCACTGAGCTCTGGATAGACCTTCAAAGTTCTGCTCAGTGCATCTTCAGGAAACACCATTGTGTCCTGTTCAAACCTGTCTGCTTGAAGCACAGTGACACTAAGGTGTTTGTGAAGGAGAACTACTCCATGGTGTGTGAGAGTATGGTATCACAGACCTAGAGAGTGAAGGAGGAAAACAAACATGATGTAGTGATCACAAAATCTCAATTTCAGCTGAAACAATTAAACATGAGCAGTTTTTAAGTTATAAAGGGAAAGTTTCAGTGTTTGGATCCTTAATTACTCAGAAATTCATACACATGGACAAGACAAAAAGAGTAAATAAGTCAAGTTTCATGAATTTCTGCTGCTCAGGGAGCTAACAGAGATGAAGGCTGTAATACTAATGTTGTCCACTAGAGGAAATCACACAACAAACTCTTTTAGATCACAATTTAAAGACTGTGAAGATGGTAAATAGTTCACTTGTAGTAAAAAAAAAAATGCATATAAATATTTATCTCAAAAATATAATATCACTGTCTCAAAAATACATACTATCATTAATATTTTTATATCCTAATGATATTGAAAACATATGTCGCCAACTATGACTGAATATATGGCCAGTTGAAGGAAAGTGAATATAAAATGTGAATAATTTTAATGCATTAAATGGAATAATATTTCTAAAACTAGACACCTAAAGATTCTTATTAGAAAAGAGACATGGCCTTTAGAAGTATATAACTGTATCATCTACAAAAGCCACTGTGCTTGGACCTTTATTATTGACACTTCTGGATATATTGTAAAAAAAAATATTGTATTACAAATCTTCATATCTATAAGAGGGAGCTATCAAAATAAATAAATACATAAAATATTTGCAACAAATGTAGCTGTATTGTTTGAGTTACCTTCTATGGGTAATTGTAAATGTCTTCTCATGCCTTTGATGACTTTACAATATGTTTTCTTAAATATTTCAGTAACCTTAAGATATACTCCTCCCATTAATCCCACATACATCTATCACAGCGTGTCTACAGATATAAAACAAGTTACATTTACCTCTTTTTTATCTTCTTTTTTTATCAGCTGGATGCTCCTCATAGTGTGAACTAAATCTGTGTCCTTCTTCTGGAGTTTTATCCTCTTTTTTTCTTCATCTGAACACCTTGTGAAGGGTATTGTTGCAAAGATAAACCCGAGTTTTCATTTCATTTGGAGATATTTGGCTGCTTCCACATTGATCAGAAGCTGTCAGTCAAATGACAATCTGCTGACAGAGTCTGAACACAGCATTAGATGAACATTTCAGTAAACGAGCGTGTGCTACAATCACGAGTCACTCTATAAGATGAGATTTCAGCACTTGACAAACGGACAGCGACTCTAAGCAGCTCTTAAAGCACAGATACTGAGATTGTGTTAAGTGCAATTCTGAGAAACACACGTGAAACAATAACGAACGATCGTAAAATAACTTTCAGAAAACGCTCTTAAACCCGGCCACTAATGAAGCATCTGATAGCAGGATTATAATAAACAGGATTTAACTCATCATTTATCCCTTATTTTATTAATACAGCATAACGTTAATATAAGGACTTATACAGTGTTCGAATTGTGTCAAAGCTCCCCCCCCCCCAAAAAAAAACAACCTATTAATATACATTTGTATTTATTTATTTCATATAATCATATAATTTCATTTACTTTACTTGTAAATTTCATTTACTTTGTGTGTTTCAGAACATGTTTTTGCAGCTGAGCATTTACTATATGTAAAATTAAATAAAAATCTGTAACAACAAGATGTAATAACAAGCAAAAACAATGGTAAGCACAACATTACTTTAAAAGAAAGTGCCAGCATTGCTTCATTCACTGTTGTTAAGAACAACCCACAGTGGCCTGATTTTCTCAGCAGATTTGTCTCGTCTCCCTGTTTTACTGGCAGTTGACAGACAATGTTTCTCCCTAAGCCAAGACTGAATATACGGGTAAGCGTCAAACATCTTGAGAGGGGGGCCATTAATGTCAATGAAAAGTACTGCAGAGAGGCTCCTGACTTGAAGGCGATTCCTTGCATCTGTGGCAGTGGCATTGAGGACAGAGAAGCCTCTTTCACATTAATAAGAAGAACTTGCCAGGTATGTTTTGCTAGCAGTCAACAACTTTTTGAGGACCTTCCCATTCTGATCATTGTTGAGCTCCCAATTTCTGAAGTCCTCAACTGCCTCCCTACTTGGTACTTCAAGCATCTTTGCCAGGTCGTGGATCTCTTTCTCCCCAAAGAGAATAAGAGACTCCCTGGATTTTGGCCAGTTTAGGGGATCCAGTGGTGTTATAATCTTTGTAAGATTTGTGTCAGGCATTCGTGAAGAGAGACTGTCGATGATGGAATATGAATCTTCCTTGCTTGAACGTAAGGGCACTTGTTTGAATTCTCCTACTTTAACAGCTTCCGCTGCTTTCTCCATTGACTTCCCTGGGGTGATCTTGAAAGCCTTCAACACCTCAATTGTCATCTTTATTTCTCGTGTGGCCTCCATAAGAGAAGTGCTTCTGTTCTGAAAAATTAAAAAAAGACAAATCTAAACTAGATAAACTTTGAAGTTGGCTTGAAAAAGTTTGAAGTATTTTGATAGATAGATAGATAGATAGATAGATAGATAGATAGATAGATAGATAGATAGATAGATTTGACATATTCCTCAATTTAACGGTCTTGTTCACACTTAATCTGAAGAAAAACACTGTACCTACCTGAAGTTTTAGGGACAGACTGTGAAGTTCACGTAGCACATCTTTAATGGTTGCCAGGTCTTTAACAAAGCCAGTGCATGTGAGGCGATTCAGAAGGCCACTGAATTTCTTTCTTTCTATATCAGAGTGAGATCCATCTTCAGCTCCTTTTTTCATTTGTGCAACCAGAGCAGGGAAGTCTCTCCAAACAGCTTGTAAAGTCACAAAACTACTTGCTACCCAGCGGATGGTAAAAATTCGACCAATCTTAAGTAAGCAGATGTTAACTTGAGAAGCTGCCTCTGAAAGTTGTCTGGCATTCTTTGGGGATTGATGGTACAGTGTATACAGCTTTGAAATGAATATCTCAAAGTGATTGCAACCTGTGACTGACTTTAGTGCATCACTTACTGATAACTCAAGCCTGTGAGCAAGACAGTGGATACTCTCCAGCAAAGGATAGTCTTTTTCAGCCTTGTGATAAGAGCACTCTGTCTTCCAGTCATCACAGATGCCCCATCTGTTGTTATGCAAATCAGATGAGACTTGAGGTATGCATCATCCAGGTCAGCTTCTAGGAGACTCTTTTTGAGAGCTTTGTATATGGCATCAGCAGTTGTTCCTTCCTCCAGCTCAATCAAATCCCAAAAAATGTTTTCTGTCTCACCTTCTCCTGTCACATCTCCTCTGAGGTATAGGATGAGGTAGCTTCTCCCAAATGCAGTGCTTTCATCTACTGTAAGACAGATCCAAGAAACCAGCACTTTTAATTGTTGAGACAATTTTGTTCCTCATTTTATTGGCAATGTGTGTTATTATATTAATGCAAGAGTGATCAGATTTGTGACAAGAGACGGTTTTTACTCCATTCATTTCTTGTAACTCAACCAATCCATACATTTTTGAGAAGGCTAACTTCTCCTTTGCAACAAAAAGGCGCTTGGCATATTTGCAGAATGTGCATCCTACGTTATTTCCATTTAAGTATAGCCAAGGGGAGTACTGCTGTGTCCATGCCTCAAGCTGTTGCTTGCTGAAGTGTATTACCCTGTCTGTACTAGTAAGCAGGGACAAAGCTGTGCTCATGGACTGGGCTGGATGTGAACAGTTTGTTGTGGATGTGCTGACTAATGTTGTCCTGGATTGGAGCTGGTCTGTCTGGTCTGCTCTGATTGGGGCTGCTCTGTCTGTATTGGGGTTTGTCCTGGATTGGGGCAGGTCTGTTAGTTTTTCTTGTAGCCTGGGTGATAAATGTAAGTGCTGTGCTGTTTGAGTGTCCTGGTTAAGTGTTTTACCGATGAGGCTCCTCTTAGGCTGTGTGCTACAAGAAATAAATATTACATACCAATCTGATGTTTCAAAGTGTTTTCCATACATATTTTTTTCTGATTAAGTGTCTTAAGCCTGGGACACACCAAGTCACTTTTAAAGAGCAGAAATTAAAATAAAAATCCAGAAGAATCTTGAAATTAAAATAATAATAATAATAATAATAATAATGAACAGGCTTACCCTTCAAAAAAGTTAGTGATGGCTCTTCTCTTCTTTCCCTCGTCCATATCTGAAAATAATGTAAGATGTAAGTTGTAATATTATATTTGTTGTCGTTGCTGCGAATATATTTAAGAAAGCACTATATGATAATCATGCTACTTATTAAGGTTATTATTAATGGTGATAAACTTTGAACAGTGCACATGTAGGCATTTTATTTCATTTAACTAATTTATCTTGAATGTAGTTACACAACCCTTTCATATTTTCAAGCGGAAGTTGTCATAGTTGGGTAAACTTCTATAGTGGTGAATGAGAGACTACATTAAATATATGTTTTGTCACAATAGTGTTTCTACAAGAGGGAAAAAATAGAAAGAATTTGATACGATTACGATGCTGATGACCATTAATCAATTTCGATCTCTTGATTCACTATCAATTCACATGAATTTTTATTGCATTAATATTCACTTGTGTGCTTATACTATTATCTTTTTAAAATGTATAATTTGAAACTAAATATCAACACAGTCTCACCCCCTCCTCGTCACATATCGACGCTTGGTCATTGCCCCCTGGCGTCAACATCCGAGGCAGAAGGTACCCCCTTTGCGTCGCTTTTCAACGCAGAGGGCCGTCCTATACACGTCCATATAAATCCCTCATCTTCGGATTCTGACGCGGGTGGAGGGTCAACCAACGAATCTCTTGCATGGACTGGAGAGTTTAGGTTTCATGGTCATAATGACAAATAATTTGGCTAGATGTAGGCATTATCTTGCAATAAAAAATACATCAGGTTTAAGTCTGCAGAGGATCAGAGAGGATAGACTTTTTAAATGGCTCACACCCTCAACGTCAGATTTTGACGCATGCAGAGGGTCAAAATCGATTTGCGTTCTTTATAATGAAGCGATTTGCGCGTTATACTTTTTATATTGATAAACAGTTCCATTACCAACGAACGAAGTTTTAAGACATCTATTTGTATTTTCTTCCGTTTAGATTTAATTTCTGTTCGTTCATCCTCCGCCCCCAAAATAGATCCAAACTTTGCTTGGCGTTGCCAAGCAACACAGCAGTTAATCTACGACTTGGAAGTTCAGAAAGAGCGGCTATTCGGTTGTTAAGTGATGACGTAAGAAGCGCTGCTTCCGGGTCCAAGCCTCAACTCGCTTCACTTGAGAATACGATCTCAGCAGCCGTTTATGAGCACTGTTTATTCATATTAATAATTTAAGCTAAACGCTTTCAAACTTACGGTATACACTATAGTCTCCGTGCTCACAGCGTCCCAAACACAAATATTTTTTATATTTTTTTTTATATTTATATTTTCATTGTCTGGCTATCTGGGACTTCGGTGTGGAGTTAAAGGTTAAGATTATAACTTTTTCGCTTGTATTGTATCACATTGTGAGTTTATATTAGCACCTTTTGTTGTTTTCTCGTGGTAACTGATAGAGCGTTTGGACACGGAAGCGCTGCTACGTGACGTCAGACTTAACAAGCGAATAATGTGCATATTATAGTTCGACCGGAGCAGTTGTACAAAATAATAATAATAATAATAATAATAATAATAATAATAAATGTTCTTGCATCTGTACACTACTTCAAGTTGGCCAATCAACTACTTCAGCAGTGTTACACCATTGCGTTTCTCGATTTCCAAACACGTGTAAGTATTGCACTCAGTCTAGAATTAGACATATTATATCTTTGCTTATCAAAATACAATTAGCTCATGCCATAAAGTTGTTGCCAGTTGTTGTGTTTGGTAATATTTTTGCGCACTGTAGTGATGTCATGGTATTGGGATGGGCATAATATAAGCTTGTTGCACCAAATGAAATGTGTGCATGGTACTAAATATTGTTAGCTAACGTTAAAAGTTACCCACGGGTTAGGTACTGTTAATGACCAAATTAAAATAGGTGTGATTGACATATTCGATTTCAAATATGATATTCTTTGTTGCAACTATGCAGTCTAGATGCTAACGAGTTGTGCCACAGTCTACTGCCATATTTCTAATCAGAATTTTGATTAGAATGTCAGCAAATATCCTATAGACATAAACATGTAAACATAATCCATACTCTATGTTCAGATGTAATGTGTGTGTGTGTGTGTTAGAATATTGTAATGTGTAGTTTAGTTATAAATTCTATACTGATTTATTTTTCTCTTTATCAACAGGTTCTCAAATACAGTTTATTATTTACAAGAAAATCAGCAGCTAACTACAAAAGGCATTTTTAAAAGCCACGTTTGTATTGTCTTTCTCTCTGTTCTCACTTTTGTATTGTTCTCTCTCGCTCTCTCTCCTCTCCTCTCTTAGTAGTGTGTTTGTCCTTGTGCACTTTTGTTTGTTGTGCATCATGTCAGATCCTAACCGGCTCTTGGAGGAGGTCAACAGTCTTGTCAGCCAGGCAGAAGACATGGATGCACTCCAAAGGCTGCATGAGATCGTCAACAAGCAACAGGAGGCAGCATCAGCAATCCAGCCATCCACCAGCCAGCCATTTGTGAAGTGGATTAAGAGGGATAGCGAAGGGAACATTATTTATGGGAGGCCAAGATCCTCCAGAAAACAAGCAGGTCAGACTTTCTTTTCATTCATGTTAATTAAGATCTAGATTTTATATCTAGATCTATCTTTACCTTTTAGAATGAGATATAAACATGTCACAAGTAATGGGTTTGAATTAGAAAATATGATTATTATTATTATTATATTACGTACATACTATATATACTTTAAGGAAAAGCAATGCTAAAACTTTACCATTAATGCATTTTAAACATAATGACAGTGTATGTGTTTGTAATTGTAAATTTACAAGTTTTATTCTACAGCAGGTGTTGGCCACAGACAAACTGGAAAGACTGGTGGTTCCCTTCTCAGGGCTCCGGAAACCAGTGTGGAAATGACCTGTGACTTTTCTCATGTAAACGCTGGTATGTCCTATATTGACTCTGCACTGTGAAACTGCATGTTAATTAATAAAATGAATGTAATACACATTCCATATTTTTGTGTAAGTACGATAAGAAACACCGTTATTACACACTTCAGAATGACTGTTGTTCGGTGATATACTTTTTTGTTTAATAACCTGCTGTTTTGGAATACTGTCCATTGTTTAACAGAGTCTTTCCTTCAAGAGCTAAGTTGCTCACTGGGTGAAGACTTAGATGACAACGAAACACCACCACAGGCCTCCAGTGATTGGTCATTAAGAAAAAGTCTTGTTTCTGAGTGGTGGGCGAAAGTGAGGCCCCGGTTGGTGGACAACATGGTGGCTAAGCAGCATGTGGCCAGTCCAGTCTGCCAGAAATGTGACTCCAGTCCAGCTATGATCCACTGTTGTGTCTGTCGACCACACGCCTTTCTCTGTGCCCGTTGTGACATCAACATCCACAAGGCTCAAGTCTTCCACAACAGGGACTCAATTAGAGAAGGCTTCTTTCAGCCGTTGCCACCAACATCATGTTTTGTGGAGAAGGTTCTTACCCAGTGTGGTAAGTTGTAGTTTTTGAGTCACTTTTTCTGACTTGTTAATTCCAGTTATCTAAAACTAAATACTAAAACCTAAATCATTTCTGATCAAACGATTAAGCCATAAAGAATATCTGGTCTTAAAAAGCTGACATAGACTGCCCTCCAACAGTTTGGAAACGCCCTAGAAAAGTGGGGTTTTGGACATTACATTAATGTACTGTATTTGTTACATAAAGTTACATTAATGTACTGTATTTGCACCAAAAACTGCTAAGGATTTATGTTGATATCATCCAAAACCACACTTGTTTCCAAACTTTTGAAGGGCAGTGTATGTTAGTCTTTATCTTCTATCCTCTAACTATTCTCATGAATGTTTATTTTTTTTCAAGTGCGTCTTGTACCCTTGGAGATGCCAGGGACAATATGTAGCTGTTCTCAGAGATTAAATGTCATCACTGGAAAACCTATTGCTGTGGTTACAATGAATGGTAAGGAGAACTTTGGGGATGGGTGTCACTTCCGCTTAAGTGACAATTTCTAAAATACACCCCATCTGACATGAATCACTTTCTTCCCATTCTGACTGTCATGTCATCTACTGTCTTGTCCTGGTCCCCTATCCATCATGTCTGCTCCTTGTGTTACTTTCTGTGTTCCCCTTGTTTACTTCCTGGTATTGTGCTCCTTTGTTTATCCCTGCCATATTTTCCTGTTCCTGTCTCTGCCCCTCACCTGTATCTAGTTATCAGTCCCTGCCTTAGTTCACCTGTTCTTTGCTGCCTTGTTTAGCCCTTTGTATTTAAGTCCTTAAAAATATTTAATACTGAGTTTCCATCCAACTTGTTAATTCAAATTTCAGTTATGTGCATAAGAAATGCTAAATTGAAAACACCTGCAAATGCGGATAAGTCCCTTAATGCAAATATAAATCTGATTTGATTGATGGGGGTGGATTAACTCTTGATGTGAATAAGGCGTAGTGCAATTAAAGTTTATGGAAACAGTTTAATAAGCATATATGCACATTTACCATGTTTCAATGTTGTCCTGGAGACATTTTGATCCCACAGCTGGTCAGAACACATCCCCTGATTAGTCTAATGTCCATTTTTAATTCACATTAAACAGCTGATGGAAGCTTACACAGATTCTTGAGCTGAATTTTCATTAATGCAAATATCAAATGCAAATAAGTTTAATGGAAACCTCGCTAGTGTCCTCCTGATAGTCAAAGGTTCCCACTTCAGTGTCAGAATTAAATGTGCATATGTAATTCTTTCCTTTTCCCAGGCCGATATGATCTCAACTTGCCAGAGTTGAAATGTGAGGTATGCGAAGCCACATGGCATGCTGGAGTGGATGAGCTGGTCCATAATGACTACTGGCCTGCTACTTCACAATTTTCTACAGTATATGCTACAGACATCCTATTTTCCTTTGAGGAGTTGAAGATGGCAGCACCTGGGATGTCCAGCCTAGCATTTCTTAGAATGCTAGATAAACGAACTGTCCGCTTTGGCCGTGTAAGTATTTGTGGTGATAATCTTAGAGTAACTCACAATTACAGTATGAGGTCAAGTACACATGAACATTTACACTGTTTAGGGATGTGTTAAATTTAGACCTTTTGTCACAGGTGTATAAACGGCTAGCAACCCATGCTGTCATGTAGTTTGCACTGAGTGTTTTGTGAAGAAGGGGACACACCTTGATGTGTTCTCCCTAATATCATTTGCTGATCACATAAATGTTCATTTGGAAACATTCTGGCCAAACGTTGCACTGGCTAACTCTTAAACAAACTGGAACAAACTGTAGCTTTTTTTGACTAGAGATGTAGAGTGTCAAGTTCTTCTTCAATTCAGGTTCTTTTCCTTTGATGTTTATTATCAGAGGTCATGAAAGTAGTACACATCCCAAAGTTTATCCATTTTAGATGGATATTATCTTATTTCAGTGTGGAGTGGTCTTCAATTTCTTGATCTGTTTTACTGTTTCTGGTTTACTGTACTCTTTTGAAACAGACTGGAAAGATCATAGCAGACAGCTTCAGAAAAAGCTTTTTGGAGTGGGAGGCAGTCCGATTTGAAGTGGACAAACTCATCCAGGAAGACCACTTTAACTGCCCAGCATGCACCCCACACATGCTTGCGGTCTCTGTTGATGGAAACCGTAAGCACTATAGATTCAAGAGTGCAGCAAGGTACTTAAAAAATCCAGTGTTTAGATTGACAGTTCATCATTTTGAAAGTAACTTTGCTGTAAAATCATAATGAAAATCATATGAATATTAAAAGGCAATATGTGTTTCTTTTAGATCAGAGGAACAAGCCATCTTCGATGGTGTATTCATAGCCAAGGACGATGATGTAGCAAGATTCGTAGACTATGTCCATTCCTCAACCAGACATGTAAACTTGCAAAACATCACTATATTTACTTGTAAAACCATGTCCTACATAGGAGTTTGTTTGAACTGTTAGCCATCTTCCATGTTTTAGGCCTCTGGCAGAGGTGTCTGTGGGGGACAGTGGTCAGCAGCACGAGAAACGTCACAGAAGTCCTCCAGCAAAATAGATGAGGAGGGCCTAGAACTTGCAGTTTGCCGGCATGGTGTTCTTCTTTGTGCCCTTAATATGTTCAGGGGGGAGGTTTTTGGTTACCCCCTGTACCTCCAGAAAAAAATGGCTTGTAAGCCGGTGAAATTCTTTGCTATGGATGTTGCGTGCAAGTACTGGCCTTACCTCCAGAGAGTGAATGAGAGATGCCCTGAGCTTCAAGATCTGCTCTCCATAAAGCCATTTCTATCAGTGTTTCATGCCAAAGCCCACGACTTCAAATGTGAGGTAAGAAAATGTGACTTTTCATGTGATGTTCTTTCCCTAAACATAAGATTGTTGCCACTTAGATTTATTTTTTTTCTTTTTTATTTGAAGGTAAAATGGAGTGGGGCATACCAGGAGGGGGCTGGTTTGACTCTTGGGGAGGAGGTGGAGCAATGCAATGCCTTCCTCTCGAGAATTGCTGCTACCACAAAGCACATGTCAAAAGCAGGTAAGGTAAACACACACAGTGTGTAACTAATTTGATAAAGTGACTTTTCTCACACTTCTATGAGAAGTGTTCAAACTACAGCAAAATTTGATCCTGATGACAAGGATGTGGAACATGCTGACTCTGACCATATCAAGCAAAGCAGATTTACAATGTAGAATCTTGAAGACAGTTGGGTGGATCGATACCTTCATCCTCATTTTATATGAGGTGAAAATCATAATGATAGTCAGTTGGAGCAAATACTGCACTGTTGTTGGTTGTGCATACCTTACCATACTCACCTACTGTCCTGCTACAGTGCTCAATGCCATTTGCGTGTTGTCCTGTGTCATTGTTCCATGCTACTTCCCCACTGTCCTGTGCCACTAACCGACTAACCCTTTCCTTGGACTGTAATCAAATGGCAAAAGACAGCAGGTTGACACCACGGTACTAGACTAAGTTATTGTTTCTGAAAAGTATTTGGTACCCAACAAGTCTGCACTGTTTTTCTCCTACCTCTACTGTGAAGAAGAGTGAAAAAATACTTTTTGTTCTGTTTGCAGGACGCACAGACATGCTCACAGTCATGGCCATGCGCTGGAATCAGCAAAAGTTTAACAACTTGGCTTCAACACTTGCCTGCTGATATCAAAAGGTAAAGACACCAGTAATCACTTATGCAACATATATAGCAACATGCGTATTGTAAAATATAGTTACATCACACTAAACATTTATATGTAGTGTTTTTTTTTTTTCTCTCACACACACACACACACACACACACATACATCTATATATCTACATGTACACGTGTGTTTGTGTATATATATATATATATATATATATATATATATATATGTATGTATGTGTGTGTGTGTGTATACATATATTTATACAACAGTTCTTTCTGGTTCTGGAATCTGATTGGTTGAGAGCCGTGATATATTCTACTGGTATCACTTCAGGAATGCCCTTTCACATTGTGTATTACTCCGCTTGTTCTAGCCGGGTCTATGTTTTGTTAATGTAGTGTCATGGCAGACGCTTAAATCCACTATAATTTTATAAATAATACTGTTTTGTGTCACGGAATGCAGTTTTAAGAGTTTTTTAGGTGAGAATGTGCTTGCTTGGACTTCAAATATGCGGTTTGTTAATAAAGATTGTCTTTCAAAATTTGCTTTGACGTTTTCGGAGAAGGAGATCCATCAGCCCCGTGGCTGTTCAGCTTTCATTACACCCACGAAGAGTGCCTCACAGCGGCCAGATCTTCTGGAATTTACCACTGGCTCTAATGTCTCTATACTCTTTGTCTGTAGTGCTTAAACATGAGATATATTTCATGCTTGGTAAATCTAAAGGCCAGTCTTTGGTCTCAATAAACTATTATATGTTCCAGAGCATATAGTTTTAAAGACATTTTATCAGGTTTATTTAAATTCAGTGCTGCATATCTCACTGCCTTTGTACGGTTGACAGAATTGCATAGCAACTTTTATTATGGTTTTTCTTTTGACAGCACTACTACATGCATACATACACTCTCTCTCTCTCTCTCTATATATATATATGTATATATGTGTATATATATATATATATATAATGTGTGTATATATATATATATATATATATATATATATAATACATATACATACATACGTAGACATACACACACACACACACACACACATACATCATTGCGTACCATATAGGGACAATTTCAGGTTATGGATGTGACAGAACATGAGCAAGCATAATTGAAATATTTTGCACAAACCCTAGTGTATTCATTATCATATAGATTCCATGGCGTTTTTATTGTTATATGCTGTACATTCCTTATCAACACAGTTTAAGGCATTACTACTGTCTGTCTCTGCTTCATCATTTGTTATTTCTGTTTGAAGGCCACAATAGCTCTGCAAAGACAGTTGCATAACTTGGAGGCCATGAAAACTGAAATGGCAGTTACAGATGATCAACTGGAGGGCTGGATCACTGATGTCAATGAGTGGGCAGAAGGTATAAAATGCAGTTTGGTATACTGCTTAATGCATTATTTTTGTGTTCGTTGAATTATTGGTGAAACACAGTGTCAACTAATGTGTCACCTGATGGGAAGCAAGGATAAAGTTATTTCTGTCTAGTTTTGTGTTATCATAGACGCATAACTTATTTTAGCATCTTTAAAACTTTAATTTCTTTTCAAGCTTTTAATTGTTTGTTGCAAATGCACATAGCCTTCAACCTGTAGGATACATAGCCTTATCCAGTAGGGTTGCCACTCAGTTACAGAAAAGGTTGTTTGGGCCCACTGGCCAGAAATTATACTATTTCATGGAATTAAGAAGCATTTTTCCTACTTCTATTCTGCTCAGCAACAACATCCCCAAATGATGCTGATGTTGCTGTTGTGGCCAGACGAATTGAGGAGCTGGTCACCAGTATTAAAAGGAGGTCCCAACGTCTTTATAAAGACAATGATGGCTGCAAAGGTCGTGCCCGGATACGCCAAAAGATCAGGGAGGAAAAGAAATGTTTAAATTCTGTGGTGGATCAATATAATACCATGGTCCCTAATGCAGAAAACCTGGACTTGGACACCATTCTTTCAGACGACACCCTTTGGCCATGGCAGCTTCCACATGGTGGTATGTACACAAGTCCATTGACGATGTGAAATACGTCTCAAAGTAGCACAATTTTTTTTTTAGCAATGTTCACCCAGATAATCAAAGAAAACCTTTAAATACTAATCTTAAAATCAACTGATTTATGTATTCCAGACTCTGTAGATCTAAGGACAAAGAGAAAGGCATTTGACACAGTGATGGCAGTAAGGAGACTTGAGGAGGAGAAGAGGATTCTCATTGCTGAGATGAAAAAACACTGGAAATTTCTTTGCACCCGTGCAGACACTCTAAAGGAGATGTCATCCCAGCTTTGCAGTGGGACATCAAGTATGTATTTTAAGTTATACTTGACATGCATTATATTTACCAGTATGTTTCTGAAAGTCTGTAATATTTTTTTTTCCCGTATATAAGGTGAGATGTGGGGCCTGAGTAAAGAGGGAATCCAAGGTCTGCAGAGCTTAATGATGAAGAGCACACAAGCCATCAACAAAATACTGAAGCACACAAAGAACTGTTATATTCAAGTTCTGACTGGAACAGAAGTGAACTTTGAAAGTGATTCGGATGAATACCATAGTGACTCTGAACTTTCAGAAGATTAAACCGAGGATGTAAGATAACCAGCTTTAAAGTGTCTTGTCAATGGCAAGAAGATCATTGTAGCACCTGGACTCTTTATGTTGAAATGCAATTCACAATTCAGTTTGTCACATACAGAATCAGAGTACGACAAGCTTTAAAATGCTTAGTGCGGTGCTGCGTCATAACAAAAGATTGGAAATAAAAAGAGAAGAAGAGTTCAATGTGCAACATCCAATTTCCGTACCTGTGTTTACATCATTGTTTAGATAACATTCTTTTGTTCAGTCCAGTATCAATGATTTCTAGAAAAATACATTTTGACATGAGTTTCTTCATGGTCGAATTCACACGGCCTTTAGCACAGATAAGTCTTCTCAATAAAATTCTTCTAAGCCCAGTATACAGTACCTCTAACCTGCATCTGTGATTGGTATTTCTTGCTGTATTGATAGATATTTGTTGCCATTGGTCCAGGAGCTGTATAACCACATCATCGAGGTTGGAGGTCTCATAAACCCAGCATTTAAAGAGGATGTGTGTCGCGCAGAAAAAACTAATGACAATTCTGCTATAGCTTGGACTGAAGGTTCCATAACCAATCTGAAAGCTGTGCTAAATTGAACATTTACCCTTATTGTTATAACCATCAATTCAATGATAAAATGATTTAGTTTTTATACTTGACTTATTTTTCTTATTTTCTGTCACAGATTGTCCTTATTTGTGTTAATTGTAATCTGTTTTTTTTTTTTTTCCTCTATGTTATGGTGTTATTGTGGTCATTGTTTTCTGATTTTGTCTCATTTCTACATTTTCATTCATTGTTTTATGGAATGATAATAAAACATCTTTGACCCTTAAGTAACCTTTGTAATCTTTCTGTGTTGTCAACACACTAGAGGTCTTTGTTTTATCTACCATGTCAAAATATGTGTCACGTGCTGATATTTGTTTATAATAATGACAGTAACTCTACCATGGCCTTTGTGATGTTTAGGCCTACAGTTAACATTATTAGCTTGCATACATCATAAACGGTAAAATTTGGCATGTAAAATCTATGTATCACCCAACATATGTGAGCAAAGTGAAATTACAGCTTATACGTTCACAGACTCTGTAGCATCCTCTGGAAATGACAATGTGCCAGGAATGATCAACGTGGTTTTTGTACTGCATTAAAACCAAGAGCATGCACATTACTGATGTCCAGCACATGAGGAGAAGGATAAGGGGGTGAGGTGGACATTTTCACATTTTACATTTGCTAATTAGATTTATTTTTAATATATTGTGATTCTTAGTACTGCATGAATTTGTAATAGTAATAGTGAAGTCACTGTGTATAAATTGTCCTTGATTAATGCTTAACAGTGGGGAATAGATCATGGCAAGTTGTTGCAGGTTCATCATTATATTGGGGTTTAAGTAAAATAAATCAAAGAAATATGTTGTTGTTGTTATTATTAAAGCATATCTTTCTCATTTGTCCATTTCTCATCAAATGACCTAACAATGTCCTGTCAAAAGCTATATGAGGCATGACATAATAATAGAAAAGGGTGGGCTGTGAAAACTGTCATATATAAATATGACTCAACACAGTTTGTTGCCCATGATGAAGGGAATACATATATGTAGGTTTTACTGCCCTTTTACTGAGTAGCACCCCCTGGAAGAGGCAAAAAACTGCACATTTGAAATGGCTATAAATCAGAGTCCAACTAACGTATCAAAGAGAAAATCGGCAGGATTGCTACTTAAGCTATGTTGATTAAATAATGTTGGGCACAGTTTTCAGAAATATAGGGAAAGGTGGCATAAAGGCATTTTATATATTGCTCACTGTAAAATACCAAATTTCAGCCTGCTTCTCAAACATATCATAGAGTTTTACACAATGAACATATTTAGATATCCAGTTGTCCATTAGAGATATTATTTCTTTCATTTCATTAATACAAAGTTTTTAAACTACATTACCCATAAGTCTCTGTCATTCTATCTATAGAACGGGAAAATCTGGCGCTGTTATTTGTAGTTCATTGAAGTTATGCTTAGGGTTAGGGTTAGGATCTCGCTAAAGGAGTGATTTTTCTCAACATAGAAACACTTCATTGTTAACTTAATATATTACTAATGTGATAATATCAGCAAAACATGCTGCGCTGCTTAATTTGAATTAAAAGGTAGTCCAACCACAGACAGTCCTGCGGGTGACAAGAGAAATTCACAGCCAATAAGATTCCAGCTGAGCAGCGGCGTCACACGTCCTTGTCCAGATGTCTTACCTTTATTCGGCGGAAGAGATAGATTCGGTTAACAACAAATTTAATTTTCTGCCTGTTAAGATTGTGTTTTATTAACGTCTACACCTATCCCTTACAATTATGCAAATACAGTAATAATTGTTGTTCAGTGTGAAAAAAATTGCGCAATATTGATGTTGATTGACAGGCCATGGTCACTTTGATGACATAAATTAAATCATATTAATATAAATTTAATAAATTATCGTAATTCAAAATTGTTCATAAAACATTAACATTTGAATGTGTAGTTCATTATGATTTGATATATATTTCATAATTTTGTAATAGGTGCAAGTTGATGAGGCTATCATAAACATAAATCTGCATACTATATAAAAGGTAAAATGTGGACTTCTTCCTCTTCCTGTCTACATGGTTAGTCATGTCTCTTTTTTGTGATGCCTGTAGCTCAATCAGATTAAGTTAGGAGTCATATCCTCATTGTGATCGAGGACCAATCAGTGACCAGGCATTGCTCATATTATGAAAACAAAATTTTATTGGTTGAAACAAAACATCAAGTGATGTCCATTTCAGTGGATCCATGTTTGAAGGGGTTAAGGAATGTGCATACACAAAATAGTATTTTTCCAAGGATCTCTGCTGCCACACAAGGTCAAATGTGCTAAACTGGACATATTTCAGGACAACACACAATGTATCAAGTAAACTTTTTAAGAAGAGAATAGTAAACTATTAGGAACATTTATGTCATTGCACTTATTTCAGCACAATACACAAATACACATCAATGTATCAAGACACCAGAAAATATAGATGCGTTATTAGTGTTATGAATGTTTTATTCACAGCACACAACAGTCAATATAATTAAAAGATGGGTATGTCATCCTGTGCTAAGCTCAGGAAGGGACCTGGCTGGCCGGCTCCCATGTGTCCTCCCAGGTTTTGCCACTGTAATTAAGTATTGCACATCTCACATTAGATCAGGAGAATAACTGTACACAATGAAAACAACATTCACAGCTTATACTGTACATTTTCACTAAGTCTGTGTTTCTAATTTCTTTTAATTGGTAATTCCCTTTGCAATTTCTTAACAGGGACTTCAAATATACAGTCAACATTAAAGTCAGCAGGGGAGCGCAAGTTTGAGACTGATTTTACTTCCATATTTTGATGTAGTTCCTAGAGAAACAAAATATTGAATGAGGAAAATACAGGGTGTGGCTTGTTTTTTCTACTTTAAACTGACTGGATGTAGTAAAGTAGGCGTTTCATTCAGAACGAACACTGACAGTTGGAAGGGAGTGATTACGGATGTCAGGCTCATGCCCAAGCCGTAAAACTGACGTCATCAGAGAGGGCCCGTCTTTTTAGAGGAGAGGAGCGTCCTCAGATTTGGATTCAAGATTACAAAGGCCAACAATTTTTTTTTTTTTTTTGGAGTGACTTAAGGATGAATTGTTCACAACAAAAATAGCTATATCTGCGAACCAAAATAAATACAGTCAATTTTGATTTCATTCGGACTTTACAAGCCAATTTATAGTCAACGCAAGTATGCCGTGAATGCAAGATCATGCATGCACTTTCAGTGCAGCCTTAACATGCATCGCTTTCATTGACTCCCATGTTATTACATGCATCATTGTGTCATGTCACAACGGACAATGCACATTGCTACCCAAGTACGCATCATGTTGTTGTTACATTGTGTTAGTGTTCAGGGGACAGGCTTTACAAAGGTAGACTTTCAACCAAGACTGTATGTAGCCAGTTTGCAGCCACTGTTTGTGGCCAATGTTTGTACATACTACTCGATCATCCTAAAACAACACTAAAAAAAAAAAAAAAAACCCAAGGGCTGACAGGAAACATTATAGTCAAGTATGAATGGATACATACTATATGCCAATACTTACCACTGAGAACAAGGCAACCAGCGCACCTTTACTTCAGCCTTATCCTGCAGGAACACACACACACACACACACACAATTATATTTGTGTAGTTACTGTTACTATTTCAAAAAACCATACTGACAGTAATGACATTCATGCTTGGCCATATGCACTGGTCGGTGACGTGAGCTAAACATCTGTAGGTAGGCTATAAATTAATATTGTACAATGAGGAGGGTATCAGAGACATGAATAAGAAATATGGTTCTACATCTCACCTCTGTCATTCTTTTGTCAACAATCATGTCGTATTGCCACACTTTTTGCCTACTGCATTTTCGGCATCCTGAGACGACAAAGGCAAAAAGGTTTTGTTGACAAACAAATGGTAATCAATAAATAGAAGTACTGCATTTGATCTAAGGCCTTGTGTATTTATATGAACCCATAACTTATACTAAGCAGGGTTTCACAGAATATGGAATCAACATTAATCACGGAACTTGTGCTGGGTTAAAACAGGTTACAGTGCCAGCACCATCAATGTGCAGTGTGTCAGTGTGTCCAATTCTTATAATGTGTGTGTATGCGTGTTCTTTTTCACAGATATGCGAAAGGCAGATGTGGATCACACTGGCCATTGTAAAATGTTTAAAACAATATAGCACAAGTAAGAGAGAGGTTGGTTGGATAACCACACAGTTGTGGTACGGCAATAGCAAAGAGGCAAGAGTTTGATAAATCTATCTTCGCACTAATGGAACATTGGTGTAGGTCAATTCAATGCAAAATGCAGAGTGATATATAACACCAGCGCAAAAATCAGTGAGGAAATCCAAAGACATCTTTATTCAAATAGCATGACTGAACATTTCTCGACCAATCAGAATATAACAGATAATTTGACTTGACCTAACTGTTGTATCAAAATTATCTAAATCAAACAGAACCAATTCATCTGATGACAACAGTATTTGCCTAATTACAAAAATATAAATAAATAAAATTATAAATTGGCCAATAAGAAAATTCACTTCACCTTTACAGCATGGCATTGCTTACTGTAATGTCATCAAACACCAATTGCAATTTTCTAGCAGTGCCAATAAAGCTCTGTTCACTAGTATTACATCAGAAAGTACATAGTGTTTATGCAAACCGTAATGAATTCTGCATAAGAGATTGCCTGCAAGAAAGTTTACTTTACCCTTTTTTATTTTTTGGGGGTTTGGCTTGGCAGTCATCAGCTGAATTTGCTGAGGCTGGGGCTGGTCCTGTATCTGGGGCTGATGGTGGACCGGAGACTCTGGGGGTTGGGACTCTGTTGTGGAGGTCCCAAATTAACATTAACCTAACTAAACTTAAATGTAATGAATTCTACATAAATATAGAGAATGGCTGCAAAGAAAATTCACCTTACCTTGTTTTCTTTTGCGGGGCTTTGGTACGATAGGTTTATGCTGAGGATGAGGCTGGGGTTGAGTATGGACTTCAGCCTTAATCTGGAGCTGCTGAGCTTCAGGGTGAGTCTGGGGATGGGGTGGAGAGGGTAAAAAGTAGAGGTTGAGGATGACACCATCATCAATCTGTTGAGCTTTAGTGTGGATCTGCTGGTCAGGCTGGGTCTCGATCTGCTGGTCAGGATGGGTCTCCATCTGCTGGTCGGGCTGGGTCTGGATCTGCTGGTCGGGCTGGGTCTGGATCTGCTGGTCGGGCTGGGTCTGGATCTGCTGGTCGGGCTGGGTCTGGACCAGCTGGTCGGGCTGGGTCTGGACCAGCTGGTCGGGCTGGGTCTCGATCTGCTGGTCGGGCTGGGTCTCGATCTGCTGGTCGGGCTGGGTCTGGACCTGCTGGTCGGGCTGGGTCTGGACCTGCTGGTCGGGCTGGGTCTGGACCTGCTGGTCGGGCTGGGTCTCGATCTGCTGGTCGGGCTGGGTCTCGATCTGCTGGTCGGGCTGGGTCTCGATCTGCTGGTCGGGCTGGGTCTCGATCTGCTGGTCAGGCTGGGTCTCGATCTGCTGGTCAGGCTGGGTCTCGCTCTGCTGGTCAGGCTGGGTCTCGCTCTGCTGGTCAGGCTGGGTCTCGCTCTGCTGGTCAGGCTGGGTCTCGATCTGCTGGTCAGGCTGGGTCTGGACCTGCTGGTCAGGCTGGGTCTGGATCTGCTGGTCAGGCTGGGTCTGGACCTGCTGGTCGGGCTGGGTCTCGATCTGCTGGTCAGGATGGGTTTGGGTTTGGATCTGATGGTCAGACTGGGTCTGTGGCTGAGACATCTGCGGTCCTGTTAAGGAGGTAACAAGTTGACATTCATTTTAATCTGTATACAGATTTTAAAATATAATTAAAATAGTAATGAGTTCTGCATAACCCTAACCTTGCTTTATAAGTAAATACTCATAAGCCTTCTTCATGGCATCAACAAAAGGTCGTGTGCCCTCAGTTAGTGGCATTCCAGCACATACACTGTGTGCAGAATTATTAGGCAAATGAGTATTTTGACCACATCATCCTCTTTATGCATGTTGTCTTACTCCAAGCTGTATAGGCTCGAAAGCCTACTACCAATTAAGCATATTAGGTGATGTGCATCTCAGTAATGAGAAGGGGTGTGGTTTAATGACATCAACACCCTATATCAGGTGTGTATAATTATTAGGCAACTTCCTTTCCTTTGGCAAAATGGGTCAAAAGAAGGTCTTGACAGGCTCCGAAAAGTCAAAAATAGTGAGATATCTTGCAGTGGGATGCAGCACTCTTAAAATTGCCAAGCTTCTGAAGCGTGATCATCGAACAATCAAGCGTTTCATTCAAAATAGCCAACAGGGTCGCAAGAAGCGTGTGGAAAAACCAAGGCGCAATATAACTGCCCGTGAACTGAGAAAAGTCAAGCGTACAGCTGCCAAGATGCCACTTGCCACCAGTTTTGCCATATTTCAGAGCTGCAACATCACTGGAATGCCCAAAAGCACAAGGTGTGCAATACTCAGAGACATGGCCAAGGTAAGAAAGGCTGAAAAACGACCACCACTGAACAAGACACACATGCTGAAACGTCAAGACTGGGCAAAGAAATATCTCAAGACTGATTTTTCTAAGGTTTTATGGACTGATGAAATGAGAGTGAGTCTTGATGGGCCCGTGGCTGGATCGGTAAAGGGCAGAGAGCTCCAGTCCGACTCAGACGCCAGCAAGGTGGAGGTGGAGTACTGGTTTGGGCTGCTATCATCAAAGATGAGCTTGTGGGGCCTTTTCGGGTTGAGGATGGAGTCAAGCTCAACTCCCAGTCCTACTGCCAGTTTCTGGAAGACACCTTCTTCAAGCAGTGGTACAGGAAGAAGTCTGCATCCTTGATTTTCATGCAGGACAATGCTCCATCACACGCGTCCAAGTACTCCACAGCGTGGCTGGCAAGAAAGGGTCTAAAAGAAAAAAAAACTAATGACTTGGCCTCCTTGTTCACCTGATCTGAACCCCATAGAGAACCTGTGGTCCATCATGAAATGTGAGATTTACAAGGAGGGAAAACAGTACACCTCTCTGAACAGTGTCTGGGAGGCTGTGGTTGCTGCTGCACGCAATGTTGATGGTGAACAGATCAAAACACTGACAATCCATGGATGGCAGGCGTTTGAGTGTCCTTGCAAAGAAAGGTGGCTATATTGGTCACTGATTTGTTTTTGTTTTGTTTTTGAATGTCAGAAATGTATATTTGTGAATGTTGAGATGTTATATTGGTTTCACTGCTGAAAATAAATAATTGAAATGGGTATATATTTGTTTTTTGTTAAGTTGCCTAATAATTATGCACAGTAATAGTCATCTGCACACACAGATATCCTCCTAAAATAGCTACAACTAAAAACAAACTAAAAACTACTTCCAAAAATATTCAGCTTTGATATCAATGAGTTTTTGGAATCATTGAGAACATGGTTGTTGTTCAATAATAAAATTATTCCTCAAAATTACAACTTGCCTAATAATTCTGCACTCCCTGTATATCCGCAATCAACAAATTATTTTTTTTCTGCCCATAAATGAAATGGGCATATAGCCCAAAGCAGCAAGTTTCTGCACCTGAAATGAACAAAAGTACTTAGAAAATTCACATTGCATTAAGATCAAAACACAATTCACAATACACGATTCACATCAACATCACTTTTTGTCGAGGTGACATCACATTTGTATAAAATTATTATTCACAAAGTGTCACTCAATGACTGGTAACTGGTAATTAGGGACCCGAGTTTCTAAATACTTAGAGGAGCAGTTCGCAAGTGTTAATGTGATCTGATGACATTCATAAGCGGACCCACTTCCCTGTCATAGAAAAAAAAGTGTAGATTAAAGAGTGAAACAAAATGGTTGTAAGCTGATAAACCATCAACATGCTGGCAATGAGCTCTGACGTGACTGTTAAAATAAAAGTTGCATTGCAAAATAAACAGAGCAATATCTGATTTAGAACAAGATTTGGATGTGGCCCTAATCAGAATTGACAATCAGATGCTCTTGTTGTGCAAGGATCATAGTTGCTAAAGGGGCTTTTCTCTATTGTTGCAGTTTGGCAACCGAAGGGTTGCAGGTTCGAGTCCAGCTCCGCCTGCCTCCATCGAAGTGTAACCCAAAAAAACTGAACCCCAAACTGCTCCCAATGTGCAGGTTGGCGGTGTATTAGTGTGTGGGTGATGCTCGGAGGAGTGGAAAAAACGCTATAAAAATGCAGTCCATTTAACATTTTACCAGGTTGTGAGTGGGAACAGAAATTTAATCAGAAACTGGATAAGATTTTGTCAACATTGATGCCAATGTCTTTCTCTTTTCGAATGCTCTGTTAAGTGGAAAGTGGAAAGTAACCCGCGACCTTTGGGTTACGAGTCCGACTCTCTAACCATTAGGCCACGACTTAAGAAAGGTAGTCCTAGGCCCTGGCCATCATACAACTGGCTGGAGTACCATCACCGTACCGTGGTGACCTGAGTTCAAGTCCTGACCAGTGGTCATTTCCAGATCGCACCCCAATTCTCTCTCCCACTCACTTCCTGTCTCTCTCAACTATCCTATCTGATTAAAGACAAAAAAGGCAGAAAAAATTTTGGAAAAAAAAAAGATATTTCTACACAGCCTCTCAGTGTCAAGACAGAGGTATTATCTCTAGTTTTGGATGTTCCTTAATAGAGTTATAAATGGTCCTTAGCAGTGCAATTTTACTAGAAATTAAATCGTTGAAGTAAAAACAAAAAATAAGTAGGCTGACATTGGAGCAAACCATTTATTTACAAGAAAACTTTTGGTCACCACTATCAGAAAGCTCACCAGCTGCATAGGATAGACAGTGAGTGCGTTTACATGGACCCTCTTAATGCGAATATAGTGAGATTTTGACAATATTGCGATTAAGCTTTACCTCATGTAAACGCAATACTTCGATCTAAATAATGTGAGTAAGCTCATAATCGCAGCAAGAATAATTGCATTAACATAGGTGGCATATGCCGATTTTATTCACAATATACAGGCATGTAAACACCTTAATCACAGTATTGCCGCTTTGACCAAAGTGCGCATGCGTGCGTGATGTACATGAATGACGCAACTCGCACCTGTTAAGTATACGCATATCAGAAACAATGGCGGGGAAGTGTTTTGCATTAGATGTAAAAGAAATTAAAACAGCGGATAGTAACGCACCTGCACTCTTGCTGAGTCCAGAATTTATCAAGAATAGTGGGGTATGTGAGTACAGCACTAAAAAATTTATCACAATTCTTAAGTGAATAATAAGAATACGGAAATTGCATGTAAATGGGAGTGAAGTGCTTTGCTCTTGACATGTAAACATCATAATGTGATTAAGTCCTTATTTTGATTATTGGAAATAATCACATTATTTGTGCACATGTAAACGCAGTCTATGATACATGTATTGGTGCGCTGATAAGCAAATTGAGGGAACATGAGTGATTCTGGACGCAGTTTACATCCATCCAAATGTCATCACGTTAATGGTATGTGTGGCAGCTTTAGATTAAGTCGAGGTCTGTGGGATGCACGCATAAACATGTCAGTGAAAGGAAACTTTTATAAAATTGTATGTTCAGTCACAACATGACAGCATCTTTGACCAACCTTAAAGGAAAACTCCTGTGTAAATCAACCCATATCCCTGTTCCTCGAAATCAGTGAGTGCTGTTATTATAGGTAGAGGAACAAGAAAATTTGATACAACAAAAACAGAATAGCAAAATGGCAGCTAACGCTAAGTAATGAGGCCAAGGAAAGTATAAATTTTTCTATGCTCTTTTCAGTTAAAGTCAGCTGCCACTTCGCAAGTTCGGTCAATGTCAATTTTCTTCATACCTATTCTTCGACAGCACTCAAGAAACAGAAATATGGGTTGATTTACACTGGATTGTTCAGAAGTAAGAAACGATAATGTTGATAGCTGACAGTAGGATAGTATTGATGTTAATGTGCTTTGAGATTCATATTGACATCTATCCAATACATGAAGCATAAGTATTTTAACTTACTGCAACTTGGGCAGAAGAAACCACTCTTGCTGCATTGCGGTTTTTCCAGACCCCCTGCCCCCACTCATTATCCAGCCTGTCTTTGAGGGCCTCCATCTTATTAAAATTGCTGAGGCTTGCGTAGCAGGCACTGCAGCACTTCCTACTGGCCTGGTTCTTGACATGGCAAGCAGGGCAAGGCCTGAATTTTGGCTTTGTCATTCTGAAATGTACAATACACACACACACACACACACACACACATTATTATGATATTTAAATACATAGCACATTTTTAAGGCAAACAGACTGCCATACAAATAAAACCACAACACACATACAGAAATTGCCTAAAGGCACATTCAGTGTCAAAATTTAATTCATTTAGACCATCCCAACTGTGAATGGGCTCTCCATTGCCCTACTATTATGCTTGGACTGTTCTACAATAAGGTCTTATTACTGTCAAAAATACACAGGTCTATGTCCACAGTTTCAGTCATCAAGTATACGTGTGGACAGCTGCCTAACACACAAGCAAAACCATTATTGAATGAAACACTTGATGGCATACTAAAGGCAGTAGGATGGCTTGATAGTCTCAAGTTGTCTACCGGTTATCTAAAAATTGGGTAGGTGATGTCAGTCAGGTAAATTTCACAGTATGAAAAAAAAAATACTTTCCAGATTACCAATGATAAACTTCATCAGCAGGTAAGCTATATTTTAGCTGGACTAATTCAATGTCTTGATTGAATACCCTTAAATAGCCACACTCTACAGTGTATTCTACACCATCCTAACAAACAGTAATTAATCTCCTTGACAAGAGTTATGTTAAATGACACCTATTCAGCTTTTGACTTAAGTATTGAACAGTGTTGTAGTGTTGAACACACTAGCCTAAGAGTTTTACTGCACTTGGTGAAAACACTATAGACTGCAAACTAGAGGCCTTAAAATCCCCACAACCTGTTACAGCCCCATGAATGGAATTACATTGAAAATCAATGTGTTTCCAAAAAATTCAATACAATGGAAATGCATTTCAGGAACTGTCTTTGACTAAGACTGGAGGAAGGTAACACAGCGTGTCACTGCGTGTTTAACGTTAATCACATCTAGACGAGATAAGCTTTCTGAAAATGTATAGTTTAGAAGGATTTGAAGTTAGCTTACCCTATTCCCAAGGTGTAACGAGGCTAATCTACTGTCTAGCATACTGCACATTTTATTCATCATGATAACGTTACTTCTCTATCCTTTGTAACTAGATCAATGCATAAAAAACAGCAGCTACAAATACAACAACAAACTTCTGACATAATTCTATCATTTTTGATAGGTCATGGATGTACATAATTTCAAGTTTGCATACAATACCGTACTTCCTTGCAGCCGATTTGAGAAGCGGGGATGCTTGGGATGCCGAGTTATTCTGCGCATGTGCGGAAAAATCTATAATTTAAAAAATTTAACATGATTACAGTTTAATAAACACGTTGTACGGTAGGCTTATTAATTGTTATAATTTTTTTCCACTGTTATTCAAACAAAAAAATTATATAGAGAAAGTGATCGGATCGCGTATTACGAATCATTTGATTCAAATCGGGACTTCGAAGCGTGTATTGCGAATCATTTGATTTACATCGGGACTTTAAAGCAATTGTTTATCCACCTCGAGATAGAGTTTATGCACCAACATGCAACTTCTAACATTCAAAAATCACACTGCATCACCTACATTTTGGAAAGTCTTTGTAAATCCAATAACGCAATGCGCGGTCCATATACGATGATCACTGAATTACCAGTTTACCCACCTCTTATTTTACCATTAAACACCGGATTATGAGCATGAAAACTTAACATTACATTTTCCCATCTAATTTGCATATTATGACGTCATATGGGGCATATGGGGCCTGATCTGCCTCGCGTACGCGCAGAGTGTGTACAGCTCGGACTACTGTCAGTGTCATTGCGACTCCCCACCTTGCCTCCTAACTGTCCTATGAATACTTCGACCTCGTCTAACATACCCAGTGGCATTAGACAAAGTCTCCACTACAATAGTGTCACCGCGATCACGGAGAGGTGCGGTCAGAAGACAAATATACATGTCTAGTCTAGTGCGGAAAAAATCTCCCGTCTCGTCCCCGCAATAACACACCTGCTAATTTCGCGATGAACACTCCGACCCCTGCAAACATTGTTCACACCTCTGACATTTGGCAAAGGACCATTTACATTGGGTAAAGGATTCACCGTTTGTGCTTTGTGTAGGGCTATACTTTCACTTTCAGTATCCCCGTCATCTTCTGAATGCAGATTCCCCTTCAGAATCAGTGTCCGCGAATAGAAGTCCCAACACCTCATTGCGGCTTTATTTAAGCTTTATTGATGCCATTAGATAATAATAATAATGATCATAATAATAATCTAATGCCAATACTCGCTGACGCTGCAATATTGGTCAGATAAAATGGCTCACTCTCACACTAGGTCCGCTTTTTTTCCGCACAGATTCAATGCGCTCTAGCTCGAAGATTTTGTATAGGAGCATGAAGTTTTTTTGAGTCAGAGATTAATTATTATATGTCTGCTGTCTGGTGCAGGGGGTGTTGCATGAAATTTGACACCCTATTTGACAAAATCGGCCGTTTTATTCAGTGCCGCATCTTGTCCAGTAAACTCGACCGTGGCGCCAAGAGGGTTAAACTTTCTAGCATACCATATCTCTCCTTGGTTGACCCTCCACCCGCGTCAGAATCCGAAGATGAGGGATTTATATGGACGTGTATAGGACGGCCCTCTGCGTTGAAAAGCGACGCAAAGGGGGTACCTTCTGCCTCGGATGTTGACGCCAGGGGGCAATGACCAAGCGTCGATATGTGACGAGGAGGGGGTGAGACTGTGTTGTAAATATTTATTCAAATGCAAAACCTAAAAATAAGTAAGCAGTTATGACCTGCAATACTCTTTTGAGCAACTAGACTACCGTATTTTCCGGACTATAAGTTTTTTCATGGTTTGGCTGGTCCTGCCACTTATAGGTGCGACTTATCAAAATTAATTTGACATGAACCAAGAGAAATGAACTAAGAGAAAACATTACCGTTTCCAGCCGCCAGAGGGCGCTCTATGCTGCTCAGTTCTCCTGTAGTCTACACTGAAGACATAGAGCGCCCTCTCGCGGCTGTAGACGGTAATGTTTTCTCTTGGTTCTTGGTTCTAAATAAATGCGATTTATAGTCCAGTGCGATTTACCGTATATGTTTTTTTCCTCATCATGACGTATTTTTGGACTCATAGTCCGAAAAATACGGTACATCGATGTATATTTATTAGAGTGGGTAAACAAATGCCACAAAATGACTTTAATTTGCCTCTTTGCATTGAATTTAAAACCCTTTTCTCCATTTAACCTTAAATACTACACTAATTTTATTAGGCTATACATAATAACAGAAAATAGGATACAATTCATAACAAAAACGGTTGATCTGCACATTTGTCTTCGGTGTAATAATCAATGCATGTGTGTCTCACACACAATTTGTGAGAATTAGCAACCCTGCTTTGTCATCTTTGATACAAAAAAAGCCTTCACCTGATTAACATTTTCATCAGTAATAATGTCCTTAATTAAATTAACACTGTTTATGAGCAGTTATGGCTATAGATTTAAAATTATTTGTTTAATTTAGAATGGATGCAATGCTAGCTTTTTTCTCAGAATTACGTTAGATGGCTAATTACAACTAACAATCCGATAGTGAGCTAGCATCATAAGATAAAAAAAACAACAACTATTGACAGACTAAGATTATAATAAAAGTGACTGTCCAATTCTAGGATAAACACTTATTCAGTAGCAGTAAATTAGGTGTACTAAACAATCATAAAACAAATAAATATTATCTTACCGTCATCGTGAGGTAAAATAATGAGGAAGGATCACTCTGTCAGCCAATCACACAGCGATGTCGCTCCCGCAGTCTGTAAATTCCTTCAGAAAACAGCGTGTGGCGCACTTGAGCGAATTTTCAGACGCACATCTAATTTGAAGGAGCTTTTTATGGGAGCGGCAGCGCAATACTTTGATAAAAAATAAAAATAGATAGGGCTATGTCAAATATTGTTTCTATTTTAGTTTTAATGAAAAACCAGGTGACCCCCCCCAAAGTCATTTTTGGGCCTTATGGGGGGTCCGTTGATGCTTATGGGGGTCCCGGACGCCCCCAGCCCCCCCTCAATTCGAACACTGGACTTATATCTATCTGCACAGAATCCCCTGAACGCAGAAGTGAACGTGTCTGTGTGTCTCTGAATGAACTCCTTTTGTGGAAGCGTTCTTCAACACAACAACGAGCAGAAACATGACAACTAAACTCTAAACATTCACAGCGTTTTATTATAATAGTGTCCTCATTATAATGTTATGCACTGTAAAACCGAACAGTGAAATTAATCAAATGAAAATAGTTAATTGCACTCAAATAATAATGAAAGTTCATTGGACTTAATTTAAATAAGTTATGTAAACTCAAAATTGTTGTAGTAAGGTGAACTTAAAATTATTGTGTTTTCAAGTTCTCAGCATGGTTTGGATCAGAAAACAAGGAAAATAAATGTAGAAATTAAGTGTTATTTTGTGTGTTTTTACACAAGATTAACATAGAGGGACTTAAGTTAGTACTTAAATGTTGTGTTATGTCAGAACTTACAAAGGTTTCTATTATGTTGTTTTTGTAGTGTTACCGTTGTGGTGAAGAGTAGAGCCCATGGTTAGGTTTAGGATGGACAACAATAGACTATATTTGAGGGTATTTCCCACATTATATGAGTTGAAAAATAGAGAAAACTTTGAGTGAAGTACTCTCTAATTATAAGTTGAGAAATATCAATATTTATAAGATAACAGATCATTTAAAGGGGGGGGGGGTGAAATGCTCATTTTCACTCAATCTCCTGTTAATCTTGAGTACCTATAGAGTAGTACTGCATCCTTCATATCTCCAAAAAGTCTTTAGTTTTATTATATTTATAAGAGAAAATTAGTCTGTGCCGATTTTTTTCGGAAAAACACGAGCCGCTGGAGGCGTGATGTGTGGGCGGAGCTAAAGAATCACGAGCGCGAGTAGGCTTTTGCGTTCAGAGCGTTTGGAAGCTGTGACATTACCGTGAGGAAAACAAAACATAATCCAAAACAAACCATGGCTAACAGTCAGATTCAGCCGTTTATTTATGATCCAGAATCAGATCCCGAGGCTGAAACTGAACGAGAGCAGCAGCAGCAACGACTACAACAGCGTCTCTATGTGGTATGTATTGAAACTGTATATATTTGCTTATGTAACCCCTCTCTCCCGGGTCCTTTCTGACGCTCCTCGCACTCACTCCGAGCGGAGCTCGAACCCGGGTCTCCTCTAACAAGGAGGCTAAATGGCTACAGCCACTAACGTCTGTTGCTAGTGCGTCTCTTGAGATCGGGGAGGTTTACCTGCACAGCACTACTCGCTGGCCTCCGTTACACTTAGCGGTTTTGGAAAATGACTAAGTTCCACTTTATGTCGTCTTTTTTTTTCTTTAAAGGTGTACAAGGTTTACTTGATGTACTTACGCGCCGATAGCTAAGTTAACAACACAGAGATATTTGAAGCAGTTTTACTCACCGCCTGCGGTTCCAACACACGATCGTGACCCTTTTTCGTTGGGACTGCATTATCCTTAAGAAATAAACGATATGCAAATCCGGCGTCAAACTGGGCCTTGTTTGTAAAACAAGCATCTTCGAAATGCAGGGAACAAACAAAAACACTTGCACAACTCCGTCGATGCTCTTTAAAAATAAACTCCGTCCACTGGTCCCTTGATGGTTTTTTTTTTTTTTTTGGTAATCTGTGCAGAGTTGTCTTGCCCTGGCAACCAAAAACACACTTCTTTTGTGACATTTCGCTCTCGCTCTGGTCAGTGAATGTCTCTGCTCTGCTCTACGGGAGCACGCGCTCTTCCGGGAGAAGTGCCCTTAGGACCCATATAAGGAAATTCCGCTCCATCTAACGTCACACAGACCCATACTCGAAAAAAAAACTTTCCGAAACTTGTGACAAACCGGAAGGAGTATTTTTGGAACAAAAATACTCATTCAAATGTACAACTTAATTTTTGAAACTTTGTCCATGTTTAGCATGGGAATCCAACTCTTTAACAGTGTAAAAAACTCAAACTCAGTATGCATGAAATAGCATTTCACCCCCCCCCCCTTTAAGGCAACTGGAAATGTAATTTTTAATGTAATGTAATTTTTAAACTTAAGAGTTCTGTCAACTTATTAGGGTTTACAGAGTATGGTAACAGACACTTAAAAATATATATTTTATTGAACTAAAAAATATTAAGTAAATTTGACTTAAAATTTTCGATGTAATCTGTTTTAACTATTTTTGAGTTAAGTGAACTTGTCAGGTTTCACAGTGTGTGTATGACAGTCCCAGTCATAGTTGTTTGTCCTGCTCGCTATCTGAAAAAAAAAAATCATACTAATATGCTGATTTGCTGCTCAAGCATCAAAGTTCATTAAGTTCATTTGCTGACCATTTGACGGTTTCATTTAGATTCATTAATAAAACTAAATGGCCATTGCTTGGATTTAATTTATATCCAAATGAAATCCTGAATGACACACTACACACTGTGCATACTGTACTCTAGATACTCAACTGTCTGGTGTATGAATATTATAAGATTATTTTATCAACATCTGAGTCTGAGCTCTCCGTTGTGAGGAAAGCTGACAGTTGACTCATGAAATGTTTGTCTGTTTAAGTAGAGCATTATCCAGAGAAGATCTTGACTTCACTGAAGATTAGCTGTTGTTCTTACACTCTCACCAGAGAAAACATCTGGACTCAGACAACTAGACTCCAAGATCAACAAGCAGAAAACAGAGATGATAACACTGAACACCTCAAACCCCTCAGCAATTAAAGTACAGGAGCAGACCTCTGTAGAAATGAGGAGTTTGTAGACCTGGGCTTCATCATTAGACATGATGGAGGACAGACAATGACATCAAGAGACGCATTAGCAAGAGCAGAAACAGCTTTATAACACTGAACAATATGTGCAGGTCCAACACTAGAATGACTCTGTATCAGAGCTGTGTCCTTTCCACCTTACTTTACAGATCTGAATGTTAGAGAAGAAACAGTCGAGCAACATAGAAGGACAGCAGCTTGTGAGTGTTTTGTCTTGTTTTCTCATCAGACTAGTGTGTGATCATCATTGCTAGGAAAGTTTTTGGTTTAAATTGTGTGTGTCTTACCCTGGTTAAATACGTGCTGAAAGTGGCGCTTGGCTTTGCGTTTGCCTATCGCGGGACTGCCTGGTTTCGATCTGCTAAATAGTGAGGCGTGGCCAAAGCCAGTGATAGTACTTAATTAGCTGTTTGTAAAACACTTGTCAGAAGAAACAGTCGAGCAACATAGAAGGACAGCAGCTTGTGAGTGTTTTGTCTTGTTTTCTCATCAGACTAGTGTGTGATCATCATTGCTAGGAAAGTTTTTGGTTTAAATTGTGTGTGTCTTACCCTGGTTAAATACGTGCTGAAAGTGGCGCTTGGTTTTGCGTTTGCCTATCGCGGGACTGCCTGGTTTCGATCTGCTAAATAGTGAGGCGTGGCCAGCTGACTTCAATTACAGGTAATCAGGCTAATACAAAGCACTAGGTTTCACCGCGGCAGCGGTCGCGGCAACCCTCGTGTGAACCCTCCTCGTGTGAAGACCGACGAGTGTAAAGACAATCGACTCTACCTGCGCGACTGCACCGAGCAAGGACACCGACAGGGCACTTGAGTATTGCTTTTCTCTTTCTTTTTGTATAGCCTCTCAAATATATCTTACACTTGTAAGATCTACAAAGACTGAACTCCTGGTGATTCCAGCTAACCCATTAATTCATCACAACTTCTCTATACAGCTGGGCTCGTCAACCATAACTCCTTCAAAGACAGCCAGAAACCTAGGTGTTGTGATGGATCATCAATTAAGCTTCACTGACCACATTGCTGCTACAACCCAGTCCTGCAGGATTGCCTTATACAACATTAGGAAGATTAGACCCTTCCTGTCAGAGCAAGCAACCCAACTTCTTGTCCAAGCTCTTGTTCTCTCCAGACTGGACTATTGTAATGCTCTCCTGGCGGGCCTTCCTGCATGTACGGTCAAGCCTCTGCAAATGATCCAGAATGCAGCAGCGAGGGTTGTCTTCAATGAGCCAAAAAAAGCTCATGTTACTCCTCTCCTCATCAGGTTACACTGGCTACCAGTAGCCGCTCGCATCAAATTCAAGGTACTGATGCTTGCCTACAAGACGACCACTGGCACGGCACCAACTTACCTAAACTCACTGGTTAAATCCTATGTGCCCTCCAGAAGTTTGCGCTCTGCAAGTGAACAACGCCTTGTGGTGCCTTCCTAAAGAAATTCAAAATCACTCTCACGGACCTTTTCCTGGACTGTGCCCAGCTGGTGGAATGACCTCCCAATCTCAATTCGTACAGCTGAGTCTTTACTCATTTTCAAGAAACGTCTAAAGACTCATCTTTTTTGCCTGCACTTAACCTACTAACACCAGTACTTTTTCCTTTTCTAGTCTTTTTCATTTAATTAAAAAAAAAAAAAAAAATACCTGGCTATGTGTTCTATACTAGACTAACTGAGACTTGTCATGGTACTTGTATACTGTTGTTGTTCTCTTGTTGACCTGACTGCTTCTATTGTTCTCATTTGTAAGTCGCTTTGGATAAAAGCGTCTGCTAAATGATTAAATGTAAAATGTAAATGTAGAACGACAGAAGCACCTTTAGAAATATATTAACTGAGAAACATACAAATAAAATAAATAAAAAAATACCTGCTGTACATATAATGGGAACATTTCTGTTATTATGCATTAGCTGTTTATGCTTTATGTTTCATGTCTACAAGTTAGCCTATATTTAAAACAGTTTAATAATACTTAAAACAGACAAGTAAAGTTTTCACTTGTTTTTAACTGTATGTGGCATTTTATTTACATGAAAATATAGAAGTGTTAAAAAGACTAAATGTGTTTGAGTATTTAGAGGAGAGTGAAAGACACAAATGCTGTTAGCTTGTGAAAATGTTTAGTTGATTTGAAGAAGGAGAGACACCATCCACAGAACAAAGACTATATACTGGATATATGTACATTAACAACAGACACACAACTAAATATAAAGTAAAATAGAATAACAATGTGCAGAAAACATTAGATAAGTTTCACACATTGCAGATATGCTTTATATTTTTTGACACATTTAAGTGCTGCACTTGACAATCACATTTAAACATTTGAATCAATATGAATGAGTTTAATAGAAATATTATTAAACTGAAGAGCCAGACAGACTCATCTGAGCTTCTTCCTCCTCTGTTCCAGCTTTACATTAAACACAATGATCATCTGCTTGAATACTAAAGCAACATTAATCATTCAATATCATGTTTTTAACACACATGCTGCATTATTTGATTGTAAAGTCTGAGTCTCTTCACCTGTATGGATCACATTTACACATTTATTTCTCCTCATAGACACAGTAGTGAAGCTCTTCTTTGGATCTTCAGCTGATGTTTACTGCTCCTCTCAAGACCACTTCACTTTATGAGATACAGCATTTATCAGCTTCTGGTGATTTAACTCTATCAGGGTCATCTGGTGATGGATCTGTATCTACACTGTTAGGTGGAACAGAAAAGAAGATAATCAGAGTTCAGTGGAACACATTAACAATTTATTACTATACTTCAGTCACATTTTAATAAATGACAAGGAACAAACACAAATGTGATTCTGTCTTAAAACACAAATCTTTCAGTTAAATGTGTCACTAGTTAAAAGTTTAAAGATGTTTGTGTTGGTCTCAGTAAATAAGTGAAATGATTACACAGCTCGCTGGAATACTGGATTCTGATTGGTCAGTGGTGACATTCGGAGGTGTGTTATTCATTAGGTGTGTGTCATTAGCAGCAGAATAACACACAGTCATACGGTATTTGAGTCGGCCGTTTCTTTGACTTCTCTCGTATCACAGCACCGCGCTCTCACTCGTTTAATTCAAAACACAACTGCTATTAGCTTGTGCCTCAGTTACTGACTGGATTTACCCTCAAACCAAACCGCAGGAGATTCCTGTTAATAGTAGACTTGAGGAGACATTGTTCAAAGTGTGTCTTGTTGTTCAAGTTGTTGCTAACTGACCAGAAGTGTTTAGCTGAATCTAAATTGTGTCTAATTCTTCACTTGTGTGTCAAGAAAGCATATAATAAGTGTGATAATGCAGATGCAGCCGGATGTTATCACAGAATAAGTCTCTTCAGGAGGACACAAGTCCTGATCACCCTGTCGGGTTTATTCTGTGATAACAAGCGGCTGGAGCTACATTATCTCTTACAGAAAGTAAGTGTAAAGTAATGTGACGTGTTGCTTGTCAAAGTAAAAACACACAAGAGACAGAGACATTAGCCGTGTTTCCACTATCGAGCTAAGACCGGGCGTGCTAGTGCGTGCCAGAGCCAGTCGTGTTTCCACTGTCACTTCGGGGCTTGATCGTGCCTCGCCGGGGTTTCCTCAGGGCCAACGGCCAGGGTTTTTTGGCCCGACGAAAACCTTGGGCCAAAGCGGGCCAGCTGGGGCTAGAGGAGGAGTTATGAACAAAGGCGGAGTTTCTCCATGTCTAGAGAGCTCAGCGCTGCGGATCATTTCAGAAAGATAACAGCTTTAACACCAGCATTAAAAACGTTTTAAAATAATTTTTATTTAGTGAGTTTAGCTACGTTGCATATCATCAAAATATAATAATGATTTTAGTTTGGGAGTTTTTATAAAAATAGAGATATTATCATTCATTCTAAATATGACGGCTACTGTGGCTAATAAACAGAAACAGACTCGACTGAATAAGCAGGCTATTTTCATAAGCGTTAAAAATAAATAAATAAAATAGAAATAAGTGTATTTATGTGTGATTAATTTTGAGTCCTGATAAATTAAATCAATATGATCAATGCATCACTTATTCTATAGTTAAAACATCTATGCTTTTGAATTTGAATATATAAAAAAGCATGCAAACAAACGGCCGCTTTTATCATGTTCGTTTTGTGATCGCGCATGTTCCAGTGACTTATTTCTTAGTTTTCTGATAACTTCTCTTTGATGGTGAAATTTTGAGGTTGCATGACGTTGTTCTGAGAGGCGTGTAAAGGGCGTGTTTTAGTGACGTGCAGCGGTGCTTCAAGCTCCACTGTGGAAACCCTGCGCTATTCTGGCCTCGGTGCTACTGGCTCGCACTGGCCCGACAGTGGAAATGCGGCTATTGATCATGTGATGCTGGACGACTGTGAGCTGAAGCTGAATCTGCTCTTATTTTACCAGCGTTTTCCTACAATCTGAACAAATCTATTTCAAACTCGAATGATTCACTATTACTGATCTCATTAATAAAGCAGCTGTTGCTGTAGAAAGCTGTGACAGTCTGCTTTTCTTCTCTTTCCTCCTTTGTGTTCAACATATTATCAACTTTACATTTCATTCTGACACAAACCCTTTCAAATAAAGCTTGATGATCATTTGATAAACTCTTTTCACTAATATCTGAAAGTATATATTTGTTCAGATATCAGAGGTAAATGAATCTCTTTAATATCACAAAGTGAAGTTTACTCACCTCAGTTTACAGTTTGAGTCTCGTAGCACATCAATGAGCTTCTGCTTTGAGTCTCCAATCTTATTATATCTCAGATCAAGCTCTTTTAGAAACTGCAGAGCTTTTGTGTTTGTCAAAGACTGAGTTAAAGAAGAAACATCTGTAATGCCACAGTAATGAAGACTAGAAAGAGACAAACAGAGGAAGAGAGATCATCTTACAAACAAATCATTAAGATGAAGAATCTTTCACAAATATAATGTGAACACATTCATCATGAGATATTGAGTGTAAATTATTTTGTTCAACTCTTATGTGCTGTTCGTTTGTGGAGGACACTTGTGCAAAAAAAATAAATAAATAATAATATATATAAACAAATGCAATTTTACTCAGTTTATTGATGTTTTTACTCCACATTTATGTAGTTTAAGGATTTATGATATCTTTAAAATTTATAAAAAATAAATTAAATATATTTTTAAATAGATATTTATAAATAATAAAAAACGCTTTTTATGTAAAATTGACTTGATAAAAGACTCATACTCCTAAATGTGATTAATGGGGATAGCGCCATCGGGGGAGGTTTTCCTCCCTGTGCTGGTGTCTCCTCTTCAGACGTGTTTCTATCATGTCATTTTCTAATGTTTTTAACACTAACAGTTTAACAGTAACAGTTTAACTCTTATATGTTACTGACCCCAATCTCTCCAGTTTACAGCGTGAATCCTTCAGTACGTCACATAAGTGATTCACTCCTGTGTTTTTAATTGGATTCCCGCTCAGGTTCAGTTCTCTCATGTGTGATGGGTTTGATTTCAGAGCTGAAGTCAGGATGAGACACTGTTTCTCTGTAATACTGCATCCACACAGACTGAAGACAGAAAGAGAAAACACAATGAATCAGACATGTTATTTTCAAGTGTGAGTTAAATCATGATTAAACACCATACAGTGCAATAATAAAAATGTTGCCAAAAATCTTTTTATATATATTATTACCATAAACAAAAACTGAAAAAAGAGAGATTAGATTAAGATATAAGATCAACTACCGATCTTCTTAAAAATAACATTAAACTGAAAACTGAATTTAAATGTGAGAAATCAAGAAAATTCTGTTTCTGAATTACAATTTACCTAAAGACATTTTAAGAGTATTTTAAGTGAGTGTGAAGTGAAGTGACAATCAGCCAAGTATGGTGACCCATACTCAGAATTAGCAGAATGTGCTCTGCA
The DNA here is from genome assembly GCF_003368295.1 of Carassius auratus. Classification (NCBI taxonomy): domain Eukaryota; kingdom Metazoa; phylum Chordata; class Actinopteri; order Cypriniformes; family Cyprinidae; genus Carassius; species Carassius auratus. The sequence continues at coordinate 10,258 of NW_020527092.1, read as the reverse complement.
TTTAACCCATCTGAAATGCACACACACACACACTGTGAGCACACACCCGGAGCAGTGGGCAGCCATTTATGCTGCGGCGCCCGGGGAGCAGTTGGGGGTTCGATGCCTTGCTCAAGGGCACCTAAGTCGTGGTATTGAAGGTGGAGAGAGAGCTGTTCATGCACTACCCCCACCCACAATTCCGTCCGGCCCGAGACTAGAACTCACAACCCTTCGATTGGGAGTCCATAAACACAGTTTTGGTCAATTGTCATTCTTTACTGTACATTATGTCGGAGTGAATGTGGGAAAAAGTATTTCAGGATTTAATTTGCTCCATTAATGAACTGGACTGCTGTGATTTGTTATTCCTGTGATCTCCGGTGATTGACAGATTTTCCTGCTCCATCATCAGAGGAGAGAAGAGATGATGTTGTGAGGAGAAGGAAAGTTATTCAGATGAAAGATCAGGAGAACACATCAATTAGAAAAACATTATGTGCACAGGTAAATCCATTCAGCACTGCAATATTCCATAAAAATAATAACTGTCAACTTTAATTTCATGGTGACTTATTAATATGATTTTTAAGTAGTTCTATAGTTGATCTTAATCTACTTTGTTAATCTTTTTTCTTCTGTTTTTGTTTTATTGGGGGCAGTCATGGCCTAATGGTTTGTGATTAGGCCATGAGTAATTTATACATGTTTTAACATAATTTATACATGGCTAACGTAATAGGCCACTTGGAAGTTTGAACAAAGAAATAAAATAAGTCCTCTGTAACATCGTAGGCTAATATCTCTGCTGAGGTCAGCAGACACTGATGCTGGGGTTTGTTCCGATCAGAGCTCGTGAGCGGAGAGCACATTTCTGAATATCCCGATCCGTTCGCTCATTCCGTGGGGTCTTCCTCAATCCAGAATGGCCTGCTGGTTTGAAAATATTCAAGTCATTTTATTGTTTAGTAATAAACTGGTGTTTTCTGTGTTGCTGCAAAGATGACATTGATGATGCAGACTCGCCATGAACGCCAGAGAGAAATGCACATTTCATATGGATTACATCATCAGAGTAGCCCGTTTATTTTGGTTTGAATATTTTCGTTTAAAAAAAGACATTTCAAGCTGTCTGTAATATATCTAAAATCTGTGAGGCAAACGCTGAGTTTAGTTCACATGCAATGCAAGTGATCGTGCTGGCGCCTTATTACATTGTCTGCTAGGCTATATATTTGCTTTTTATTTATTAAATACGGACAACTGATTGATAAAACATTGGTCAAAATTAAGATACAATTTATACAAAACGAAAATCTTTTAAAAATAGTTTTCTATAAAACAAAACTTAATGAAGTCATCAAAATCATGTTTTACCAAAAACAGCGATGTTGCTCCCCATACGAGTTAACATATAGTACGAGGGTTAACATAGTACGATTAAAACTGAAAGTGTAATTTAAGTTCTTTTCGGGGTTATCAGGGGAAAATGACTCATAACGCGTATCCGCATTAATCGACACCAGAGGGTTAACATATAGTGCTAGCGCGACATACTGATAAGACGCTCGGGAGAAAACAAACACATAACTTCATAATCATACTTAAAGGTTGTGATTCGGAGATGCTTGTTGGTCCAAATAAAGTTGATAATGAACCCTCTTTTATGGCCATATGGACATAAATTTGTGCACTTATAAAATAAAGATAACAAACAAGGTGTGCTGTCTGCAGCCTTTGTCTGCGCTGATCTTCATTTACAAACACGTCATTAAAATGAAGTTTAACTCCGTGAATACTCAATGAAGAGACATGAGAGAGACATCTATAGAAAGCTTGACATGTCTACTTTTAAAGTAAACAAGTGCTGCTGAAAACAGATACTCTGTGATAAAGTAAGCCATATGAAAACAACGTTATGTCTGTTTTTCACGTCTCCCTTCATTATATCTAATGTGACCACGCCCCCGCGCTGAACGCGCTATTCAGATTCAAACTGAAGCGCGCGGCTTGAAAAGCCCACACAGAAGAAAAAGCAGCGAGACTGTTCAAGTTTTTTATTTTACTGTTTGCTTCGCGATGAGAGGATTAAGACATAATTCACCCCAAAAAGATGCTAACGCATTGTTTACCGTGAAGTTGTGTGTGGAACAACCAATCAAAACTATGTCAGTTGACCAATCAGAACACAGTATGCTACCGAAAGGTGGGGTTTAAGGAAACTGAATCTTTTGAACAGCTTCGCGCGAACCGTTTGGGGATCTCTGAGAATTGAGGTAATTTTAAAATGATATTTTGACAAAATGACAATGTTTTTTAACCTTGGATGGATTTAAACCTGTTGTACAGGACTTATAAACAGTGATAGGAAGCTTAGAATTTTCATCTTACTGGCTCTTTAATAATATGAGTTTCTCTCCAGAGATGTTTTGCCACATTTCTTCAATTAAGGATGATTGCTGCGTAGTATATGGTGTTTCCATTTGCTTGAACTTCTTCAAGTGAGTTGCATAAGTTTTGTGTGTGTGTGTGTGTGTGTGTTCAGCATACGGTGGGCCGCATTTGAATTCGTGATGGGGCAGGGGTTGAGAACCACTGCTTTAAGCACTTAATGAATGAATGACAGGTTCGTTGATAACATCGCACAAGGCAGATAAGAGGGTGACATCTAGTGGAGAAGATTTGTAATTAGATTAACGCTAATCTTGCGTTCAATGTCTGCAGAAATAAATATGGAAAAAATCGATTCATGGCCTTTGAGAATCGATTTTGAATTGACCACATTTTAAAAAACGATGAATCGAAAAATCGTGTGTGGTTTAATCTGACTATAACTGCTGTAGAGTATAATGATACTAACTCTAGTTTCTCCAGCTTGAATTGTGTGTTCATCAGTAGATCACTGAGGTGTTTCACTCCAGAGTCTCCTAGTAGTTCATTCCAGCTCAGGATCAGTTCTCTCAGGTGTGATGGGTTTGATTTCAGAGCTGAAGTCAGGATGAGACACTGTTTCTCTGTAATACTGCATCCACACAGACTGAAGACAGAAAGAGAAAACACAATGAATCAGACACGTTATGTTCATGAAGTCACAGCAGAACAACCTTCATCTGTCAAACCACAGTCTCTTAATCTACATTGAGAGAAAGAGAGAAGATAGAAGAAAACTATTTAATAAAGTCACAATGTCTTGATAAAAATTTGGTCTTCAAAACAGAAAAACAAAAAAGTTGTTAATTGAATCAAATAATTGACACTTCTCATGATTTATGTACAATTTGTCCTGATTCTTGATAGAAATACAACAAAGTTTTTATTTATGTCATATAATTCATATTCCTATGGTACAACCAAACAACACTCTGAAAGCAGAAACTATGTTAATGTATGGTAATGCATGACTGTCAGCAGTCATAGGCAGTGGGCAGAGCCTAAACCGTGATGTCACACTGGAGGTGGGAACGAGCGAGGCCGGTGGAGTGATTGGGAAATGAGCGACACCATAATAAAAATAAAAAAATGGTTTGAGATTGAACAAAAAAAAAAAAAATGCAACTTAAAAGTATCAAAGTAAAAACTATGCAAAATTCAGACAAACTAATTCATATTAAAGATCAAATATGTGTGTCTGTCTGTCTGTGTATGTATGTGTGTGTGTGTGTGTGTGTCTGTCTGTCTGTTTGTGTATGTATGTGTGTGTGTGTTGTCCTGGTTTTCTCAAAATTGTGTGGAAATGTCTCTCCACATGGATGATAATAGTATTAGCAATGTTTTGTAAAAAACAAAGATAATAACAGCACATTTCAGCCTGTCGACCTTTGTGAAAATATGACATCTTAAACATACAGTAGTAGTAGGCTACAATAACCTGTCAATAATAATCTGCAATGATCTACAATAATAATCTGTCTCATAACCTGTGTTATTTTCCATTTGACTGCCACAGACGCATCCTTTATGATCAGCCGCTTAGGACTAACAAAGTTAGCGATGTGTTCAAGGTTAGGGTCCTTCATTTAGTGGTTAATCGCCTCAGCAGCTTCACGAGCGGACAGGCATTTCCCTAAACAGACACAGGCCAGATTATCCACCACAGTAAAGAGTTTATTAACAACGAAAACGTTTATTGATTTTTGCTAATTAATATTTTATTTCAGTAACCGTTGTTAGTTTTGTTTCGTTTTTCTTTTTATTATTCCAGTTTATGAAAAAAAAAACATAGTTTAAGTCTTCATTTCAGTTTTTGTTTACGAAAATATCCTTGGTGAATTCCTCATTGACTGGCTGATGAACAGAGCCATACCACCCTGCAAATAATAGTCTAACTCGGAGTCTTGCTCTTTCTTTAACTTTTGTTTGTTGCCCTGTCTAAATTATGGAAATTTGACATTAGCCTACTTCACCTTAGACTTTTAACTCCACTGCAACATTCACTAGCTCTGGCTAGAACAGCAACTGTAAACACCATGACTTGCGTTGAACCGGCGATGACCTCAAATCAGACAGGAGAACCATCACTGAGAACATAACACACGTCAGGAAGCGTGTTTGTGAAGGCGGGGCCAGGGGGTGATATTTCTGGATGCGTTAAGACTCCCACAGATCAGAAGCACCAGGCTGGCTGCAATTTGACAGTGCACACGCAACATTTTTTTTAACTATAGCCTACTATCGCTCTATCATTGATATTAATGAATCTATTTATTAATTTATTGTTCCGGCCAACTTTAACCCCTGTGTGTGTGTGTGTGTGTCTGTATATATCCTCGCACTCGCTCCGAGTAGGGCTCGAACCCGGCTCTCCGGCATGGGAGGTGGACGCACTAACAAGGAGGCTAAATGGCTAGAGCCACTAGAGTCTGTCGCTAGTGCGTCTCTTGAGATCGGTGAGTGAGGTTTACCTGCACAGCACTACTCGCTGGCCTCCGTTACACTCACCCCCCTAAACCTCACTCCCATCCGGGTCACGGCACCAATGTAGCCCCTCTCACCCGGGTCCTCTCTGACGCTCCTCGCACTCACTCCGAGTAGGGCTCGATCCCGGGTTTCCGGCATGGGAGGCGGACGCACTAACAAGGAGGCTAAATGGCTACAGCCACTAGCGTCTGTCACTAGTGCGTCTCTTGAGATTGGGGAGTGAGGTTTACCTGCACAGCACTACTCGCTGGCCTCCGTTATATATATATATATATATATATATATATATATATATATATATATATATATATATATATATATATATATATATATATATATATATATATATATATATATATATATATATATAACATTTATTCAGTTAGCAGACGCTTTTATCCAAAGCGACTTACAGATGAAGACAGTGGAAGCAATCAAAAACAACAAAAAGAGCAATGATATGTAAGTGCTATAACAAGTCTCAGTTAGGTTGACACAGTACACGTAGCATGGGATTTTAAATAATATAAATAAAAAGAAAACAGATAGAATAAAAAAAGAATAGAGCAAGCTAGTTAGAGGTCTTTACACATACACATATATAATTGCATAATAAATAAAAGAAAAATAGAATACAAAAAGATTAGAAATATAGTTAGATTTTTTAACAATAGAATTAGAATATTGAGTGAAAAAATTAGAGGGTCAAATAAAGATGGAAGATATGTGTTTTAAGCCGATTCTTGAAGATGGCTAAGGACTCAGCTGCTCGGATTGAGTTGGGAAGGTCATTCCACCAGGAGGGAACATTTAATTTAAAAGTCCGTAAAAGTGACTTTGTGCTTCTTTGGGATGGCACAATCAAGCGACGTTCACTTGCAGAATGCATGCTTCTAGAGGGCACATAAGTCTGAAGTAACAAATTTAGGTAAATGGGTGCAGAGCCAGTGGTAGTTTTGTAGGCAAACATCAATGCCTTGAATTTTATGCGAGCAGCTATTGGAAGCCAGTGCAAATTGATAAACAGAGGTGTGACATGTATTCTTTTTGGCTCATTAATAAATTTATCTTGCTGCCGCGTTCTGAATTGTAAAGGTTTGATAGAATTGGCTGGAAGACCTGCCAAGAGGGCATTGCAATAGTCCAGCCTGGACAGAACAAGAGCTTGAACAAGGAGTTGTGTAGCATGTTCCGAAAGAAAGGGCTTGATCTTCTTGATGTTGAATAAAGCAAATCTGCAGGATTGGACAGTTTTAGCAATGTGGTCTGAGAAAGTCAGCTGATCATCAATCATAACTCCAAGGCTTCTAGCTGTTTTTGAAGGAGTTATGGTTGAAGTGCCTAACTTGATGGTGAAATTGTGGTGGAACGATGGGTTTGCTGTAATGACAAGCAGTTTTGTTTTGGCAAGGTTGAGTTGAAGGTGATGGTCCATCATCCAGGAAGAAATGTCTGTTAGACAAGCTGAGATGCGAATAGCTACCGTCGGATCATCAGGATGGAATGAGAGGTAGAGTTGAGTGTCATCAGCATAGCAGTGGTATGAAAAGCCATGTTTCTGAATGACATAACCTAATGATGCCATGTAGACAGAGAAGAGAAGAGGTCCAAGAACTGAGCCCTGAGGCACTCCAGTAGTTAGATGTTGAGACTTGTACACCTCACCTCTCCAAGATACTTTGAAGGACCTATCTGATAGGTAAGACTCAAACCATTGAAGTGTGGTTCCTGAGATGCCATTTGCCAGTAGGGTTGATAGGAGGATCTGGTGATTAACCGTGTCAAAAGCAGCGGACAGATCAAGGGACAAGTACTGAAGATTTGGATTCTGCTCTTGCCAGTTTTAGAGCTTCAACAACTGAGAGCAAGGACGTTTCAGTTGAATGTCCACTTCTGAAGCCAGATTGATTGCTGTCAAGGAGATTGTTGTGTTTGAGAAATGAAGAGACTTGTTTGAACACAGCTCTTTCAAGTGTTTTTGTAATGAAAGGAAGAAGAGAAACTGGTCAGTAGTTCTCTAAAAGAGATGGGTTGAGGTTGGGTTTCTTAAGTAGAGGAGTTATACGTGCCTGTCTAAATGATGAAGGGAAAACACCAGTTTGGAGGGAAGTGTTGATGATGTGAGTGAGTGCAGGTATAACTGCAGGAGAAATGGCTTGAAGATGAGATGGAATAGGATCAAGCGGGCAAGTAGTAGGGTGATTAGAAAGGATGAGTTTTGAGACTTCTGCCTCAGACAGTGAAGAGAAGGATGTAAATGAGTGTAAGTTTGCTGGTGATATGAGCTTGAATGATTGTGGTGAGGAAAATTGTGCACTAATGTGTTTAATTTTATTAATGAAAAACGTTGCAAAGTCGTCAGCTATTAGAGATGAAGCAGGAGGGGGAGGATGAGGACAAAGAAGTGAGGAAAATGTTTTAAAAAGCATGCGAGAGATAGATGAATTGTTAATTTTGTTATGGTAGTATGTCTTTTAGCAGAGGAGACATTAGCAGAGAAAGAAGATAGGAGTGACTGATACACAATAAGGTCAGTAGTATTTTTGGACTTTCGCCACACCCTTTTAGAAGCTCTAATCTTAGAACGGTGTTTGCGTAGAACATCAGATAACCAAGGGCAGAAGGGGTGTTACGGGCTGGCCTGGAAGATAAGGGGCAAACAGTGTCTAAACAAGATGTAAGAGTGGAGCAGAAAGTATCAGTAGCACTGTTCACGTCCAAAGATGCAAACAGTTTAGGGGAAGGAAGTGAAGATGAAACCATTGCAGATTGCCGGAAGGGTGAAAGTGTGCATAGGTTATGTCGAAAGATGACATGTGGAGGGGTAAGTGATGTATCAGGGACCATGTTGAGGTTAAGAGTGAGGAGGAAGTGATCCAACGTGTGCAGTGGAGTAACCAGAACATGATCAGTAGAGCAGTGTCGTGTATAAATAAAGTCCAATTGGTTGCCTGATTTGTGAGTAGCAGTAGTTGACACTCGGTTGAGATCAAAAGAGGCAAGCAGAGAGTGGAAATCAGCAAACATTATCTAGATGGATGTTGAAATCTCCAAGCATAACTAGGGGAGTACTATCCTCAGAAAAGGTTGAGAGCAACACATCTAATTCATCCAAAAAGTTACCCAGTGGTCCTGGGGGTCAATAGACAACTACAAAATGAATTTTAAAATGGTAGGTAACAGTAACTGAATGAGATTCAAAGGGGCTGTTGATACCCAAAGATGGTTAAGAATTAAATTTCCAATCATTAGAGATGAGCAGACCAGTACCTCCACCTCTTCCAGTCAAACGGGGGGAGTGGGAAAAGGAGAAATTATTGGAGAGTGCTGCAGGTGTAGCAGTGTCCTCTGGTTTGATCCAGGTCTCTGTTAAGGCCATGAGATGAAGCTTTGAATGACTAATAATAGAAGTAATAAAATCGGCTTTGCTTACATTAATATACATATATATATATATATATATATATATATATATATATATATATATATTAGTGGTGGGCATAGATTTTTTTTTTTAATCTAGATTAATCTCACTGTGATTTTGAAATTAATCTAGATTAATCTAGATTAAAATGGCTCATTCGAATTCTGCCGAAGGCATTCAGAATACGAAGAAGGGGTTTATCAAGCTAGGTGGTGCATTAGAAAAGGGGCTCATCTCCTGTCTCCAAAATGCATCACAAAGTGCTTGAAAAAGCTGTAAACTAATTCCACATTGCACAAGGTGCAAACAACCTTAGGCCTGTTTCACACCAATGTTTAAGTTTTTTTCAAGTTTGTAGGTGTCAAGGTACAGAAACCAAATAATTAAATGTAAAATAGCACTGGATAGTCTTCAATGTAAAAATGAAATATACAATCTGTGGCGGAGGCGAGGTTTAGCGAAGTCTGCAACGGGAGAGCGAGTGAAGAGACGAGCGGCGATAAGTGGTTCAGGTGAGAAACAAGTAACACCTGGATCTCGTTTCAGTGATTGGCGTGGGGAACCCGCATTTAAGGAGCGCGACAGCCGCGAAAGGCGAGAGAGACGGGGACTCGTGAGCGCATGAAGCTGGAGAGCGGTCGAGCCAGACAGATGCAGTATTCGTGGCCAAAGTGCTGCTTGTTTATTTGTTTGTTTTTGTTTTTGAAAAAAGCCTCTCACGAGCCCCGTACACAGACTCTGGTCTCCTTCCTCTACCCTGATCGAACCATCATTACACTGGTGCCGAAACCCGGGAGGAAGGAGAGCATTCGCCATGCAGACTCCGTCAGCTACATCAGCCTCGCCATTTGCGGACATCATATCATCGCTCGCGGGCCTGCACCAAGAACACCACCAGGCCCTGCTGGACCTGCGGGCCGACCAAGACCACTGGTTTCAGGCGATGATGCGGGTCCAGCAGGAGGACCGCGAGCTGGTCCGGAGCTTGCTGGACCGGGAGGGTCGGATGGGGACAGCCTCCCCCAGCGCCCCGCCCCCTCACATGCCGCTCACCAAGATGGGACCCGCTGACGACCCGGAGGCTTTCCTCGACTTGTTCGAGCGGACGGCGGAGGCATGTGGGTGGCCGGTGGACAGCTGGCCCGTACGGGTGATCCCTCTGCTGTCGGGGAGGCCCAGAAGGCGGCCCAACAACTTCCCGTCCCGAACCTCCTGGTCTACGCCGACCTCAGACGAGCCATCCTCCAGAGGGTGGGCCTCAGCCCAGAACAACATCGCCAGCGCTTCCGGTCGCTGGAGCTGGCCGAGGCGGGCCGACCCTTTGTGTTGGCGCAGCAGCTCCAGGACTCGTGCCGCAAATGGCTGTTGGCCGGGGACGGCGACGCCGAATCCATCATCAACGCGGTGGTACTGGAGCAGTTCATCTCCCGCCTTCCAAAGAAGACCGCCCAGTGGGTCCAGCGCCACCGCCCGGCGTCGCTGGATCTGGCCATCCAACTGGCGGAGGATCAGCTGGCGGCGTGCTCCGGGGTCGGCGAGCCCCTCCCTGCTGTCTCTCTCTCTCCCTCTGTTTCCCCCCCCCCCACTCCAAAATCTCTCCCTCTCCCTAGGTCCCGTTGGTTGGGGCCACCGAGGGCTGCGCCCCGCTGGAGGGTGGCGATGGAGCCTGCGGCCGGGGTCCGAGGTCCCCCACGAGGGATGGCCGCTCCCCAGCGACGGGGGAGTGAAGACACTCTGGCTGCTTCCCCACGTCAATCCCCTGAGCCACTTCCCGCCACTAGGGCAGCGGGGAGACCCGGGCCAGCCTGCTGGCATTGCGGGGATCCGGGCCACTTTGTGGACAGGTGCCCGATGATGGAGGTGGGGACACTGGTCCGGATCCCGGACGACCCGCAGGCTGCCCCCGATCAAGCCGGGCTGTACCAAATACCCGTGAGT
>NW_020527091.1:0-38330 GCF_003368295.1 Carassius auratus | reverse complement strand
CACACAAACTCAAATACACACACACACACAAACACAAATACACACACACACACAAACACACTCACACATACACACACACACACACACACTCACTCTCACACACACACCCACACACACACATACACACACACACACACACACTCACTCACACACACACACACACACACTCTCACACACACACACACACACACACTCACTCACACTCTCACACACACACTCACACACACACTCACACACACACACACAAACTCAAATACACACACACACACAAACACACTCACACATACACACACACACACACACACTCACTCACACACACACACTCACACACATTCTCACACACACACACACATTCACACACACACACACACACACACTCTCACACACACGCACGCACACACACACACACACACTTTCTCACACACACTCGTACACACACATACTCACACTCGCGCACACACACACAAATACACACTCGCACACACCCACACTCTCTCTCTCAAACACACACTCTCTCTCACACACACACACACACACACACACAGACACACAACTCATCACACACTCACACTCACAATGAAACACACACACACACTATTCATTGGCTTAAACATAATAATTATAAATTATATTTAATCAATTTAAACTTTGAACTGAAATCAAGTAGTTATGTCATAAGTGAAGTGAGGCACCACTTCTTGCTCTTAAAGAGTTAATATTTACTGTATTACTGAAATAACTGTATTTATTATATTTAGTAGGCAAGATGCTTTTATCAAAGCCACTTACACATGAGACTATAAAGATCATAAACATTCCATAATTCATCAGTAATGAGCATCCACCAGTTAATTAACAGCATCTCTCATTTTCATTATTTCAGTTGTATTTCAGTTAACAGGAATATATTTTAGTCATAATCTCGGGATCCACGGAGAAATATTAAAAGCCAGACTCGTGCACGTGATGTGGTGATGATGATGATGTGTGTGACTCATCATAACTCATAATTCTCTGATAATAATCTCCTCTCACAGGTTCATGTGGCCGAGCTGCTGGTTTCTCATGGAGCCAATCTAAACGCCCAAAACACACCTGGAGGAGACGCCCATAGGTACACACACTTACATCATCCTCAGCACATCCACAAACACCTGAGACCTGCTCCTCACACACACCAGACCGGCCTGACAGTATCCCATGATTCATAGCGCCCAATCCTTTCTTTTAATAGGACAGATTCATGATAAAATCTCAGGAAACAGGCATTCATCGTGTGTGTGTGTGGTGTGTGTGTGTGTTCAGATCTGTGTGAGGATGAGGAGTTCAGGAATCATTGCTGGAGTTGAAGCACAACACGACATCATCATGAAATCCCAGCTGAAGCACAAGACGTCGCTGTGTCGCCGGACCAGCAGCACGGGCAGCCGCGGGTACAACACACACACACACACACACACAGATACAGCACACACACACAGATACACATACACACACACAAATACAAACACAGATACACACACATACACAGATACACACACACACACACATACAAAAAAAAAATATATATATATATATATATAAATGCTGACACCTGCTGGCCGCTGATGGTCACTGCACAGGCTCATGTTTCCTCAGTTATCTGCTGACATTGCATAGACTCTTATTTTCTTCATATACAGCTGTAGTCATAAATGCTATAGTGTTACACTGACCATAGCAGAACACGGAAGGTTTAACACACATGCTGACAGCTGCTGGCCGTTCTCACACACACACACACACCACACACACACACACACACACATGTGCCTCCTGCTGGGAGCTTCACAAACACATTTCATTGAATGAAAATCATTCGGTTTCTAAAGCAGATTTAAACTGGTCAGCGTTCTTCTTCTGTGGTGATTACGTCACACTCTTTGTTCTCACGCTTCGGCTGCTTGTGCAGGAAAGTGGTGCGCAGGGCGAGTCTGTCCAACAGACACAACCTCTGCAGGAAGGAGTATCAGACCGAAGCCATCGTGTGGAGAGGAGGACGAGAGGAAGAGGAGCGAGAGCGAGAGTCTGAGCAGGAGAACAGCCGCTCGGTGAGAAAAACACTCACAAAGAGTCCACAGGATTCTAGAGCTCATCACTTTAGACGGGCACTTTAGTTGTTATTATTATTATTATTAGCAACAGTAATATTTTTTTGTTATAATTTCATTCTTTTTTTTTCTTAAAACATGCAACATTAAATATATTGTTATTAAATATTAAAACAGTATTTGAATTTTGAAATGCTAGCATTTTAATAAATTATTTTTGTTGAATTTCTTTTTTAATTACTTTTTTCTTTTTCTGTCGCACAACCTATTATTTCTGCCCATTAACCCCTTGTATTCTTTCAATCACAGGTGTTTTTAAAACCAGTCAACTGCAATTTTATATCATTGTCATAATTCTACTTCTATCATTAATTGTTATAATAATATTTGTTTTTAAATATAAGCATTTTAGCAACAGTACTCTTTTTTCTGTTCTGTAAAATAATTTGTACAAAATTATTTTTTTGTTATTAATAATTTTACAACCTGAATTTTCTATTACTGAAAATTACAAATCTTTTTCTTTTAATGTCGCATTTTACTACAGTGCAGTTTACTGTAGCTTTTAACATGCTCTTCATTCTGAGTCTGAGAGGTTTCACGTATTTTATAATCTATATGTTCTGCACATTACATTAAAGTTAAATCTGTCATTATTTCCTCGTCCTTGTGTCTTTCCAAAACCATGAGACTCATCAAGTGACCATATATTATAAAAAAATCAAACAAGTTTCTGTCCTGAAGTCCAAGTTAACACAACTTAAAAGACCCAAAAGATCCCGAATCCCTCAAGCATTTAAATCCGATCTAGACATTAGACAGGAAGTCCTGCTGTTTCTTCAACTGTGATGTTTTGACTTCCTGTTTGCAGACGCAGCCCGACGACGCTCCGAGAGCAGCGGGGATCCTCAAGGAAGGCGTCCGACAGAACGGCTGCATCTCCAGCACTCCAGCGCCTAACGGTGACCCTGTGACCCCTGACCCCACGCCCTCCGCCGAGCAGACCAAGCCCAAAGAGCATGTGCAGACACTGTCCGAACTCAAGAAGCAGCGCTCCGCCGCCAAACTCCTCGTCCAGCCCGTCCTCAACGGACACCTGGGAAACGGCTCGACCAATCCCAGTCCAGAAGATCCACACATGCCTCAGGTCTCGTCCAATGGCAGCACAGTCTACTTCACGCCGGCCAGCGGAGACCCGCCCCTTCTGAGGTTCAGGCAGCCAATAGAAGACGAGGATCCCAAGAGTGACAGCTGCTGCTGCATCTCATAGATCTAGCTCACACACACACACACACACATATCTATCCCACAAAAGGATCCTGTTTATCACCCGCTTTTATTTCTCATTCCGAGTCTGGAAGTCTCTCTGAAGCCTGTGCAGGAACAGGAAATGACCTCATTCAGGCTAACAGCTGCAGCTGTGTAATGTGTGATTGTGCTGCAGCTCTCCTGTACAGTATTTATTTGTATATGTGCATAGAGCCACTCTTAATTCTGTAAGATTATTTATTGTATTCCAGAGCGATGCAGAGACGGACGGAGCACAGATGAGTCAGTATTTTTCTATGATAGTGTTATTATAATGAGCAGATGAAGTATATGAATGCACACTCAAATCACAAGAAGAAGTAGCCTTTGATATGTTTTGCATCGTCACGATATTTTCACAACACACTTGCTGCAGAAAAAAAAGACTGTTAATGTAATTTAATGCAGCATCACAATAAATACTAACATTATGCATAAATGCATTTAAATCAAATTAAACATAGTGTTATTTTTTTTCTATATGACACTTTTAGTGAGATTTAGTGAAACGGTTACTGTTATGAAAAGAGCTTGTGAAATATGACCCAGATGTGTTTATAGGAAGAAAGTGTTCGTGATTCTCCCAATGAAGGGTTAATTTATTTTATTCGATCCGCTCGATCGTGACACTCTGCTCTTTCGGGTGCCAAAGTCTTCCAGAGTGATGGACGTCAGAAACAGCCAATCAGGTTCCAGTGCCAGTCCCGTAGCCCCGCCCACTCCTCAGCGCTCATGCGTCAGAGCCGGGAAAGAATGTAAATAATGCTTGGAATGCATTTCCTTCAAACACGAGCTGATGTTCAGGAAGGAAAGTATTCTGTAGCCTGTGATGGTGAATCTGAAATAGACATATGAGTAGAGTTCACACGTGAGGAGTTGAGCTTCCGTTTCTACTGAGGAGCACGAAGGGAAAAGAGCATCACAACTACTGATCTGATCATTACTGGAATCTACTGATCACTGTATTAACATATTTTCAATAAAGTGTATATTTTGGTCAGTTTGTAAAGGGTTTGTGTCGTCAGTGCTGAGTGAGATGTTTAAGGAAGTGATGATTGCGTCATCGGTGTGTTTAGAACCACAGTGAGTCAGCAGTTCACCACCAATGAGGAAGAAAGCCTGCACACACGTGCTCACTGTAAATATTGATTCAGTCGGTCTACATCAGCTTTAGTCCTGCACTGGGATTCTGGATTTGAATTCGACATTTATTTGATATTTAATACAAATTTTACATTTATATTAAGACGTTTTACAAAACAAAACAAAACTGCATTTGCATGCAGTATATTAATTATCTTGAATAAATGGAAAATATGTTTAATGTTTGAAATATGATGTTGATTTGATAAAATAAAAATACAGAAAAATTTAGAAATAGTATTCTGATTTCAAACAGCTGTTTACTCTGTTAATATATGTTCAAATTAAATTTATTTATTTGATCAAATCTGCATTAACTCCAGTCTTCCGTGTATTTTTTTAGATATTTTTGTGGAAACCGTGATGCAATTATTTTTCAGGATTCACAGATAAATACAAAGTTCAAAGGAACAGCATTTATTTTAAAAAGAAGTCTTCTGTAACATTATAATGCACCGTTCAAAAGCCTTGGGACTTTGAGACGTTTTCATTTTATTGAAATTAATACTTTTATTCAGCAAGTGTGTGTTTAAATTGATGAAAAGTGATAGTAAAGAAGAAATGTGGTTGGGAAAGACTGGTAATATTCTGGATTGGTCTCTGGGTGTATTTCTGTGACTGCAGGTCAATCTTAGGTTCAAACTCTCAGTAAATGACCTTTCTAACGCTCCTCTATCTCAGGAAACCGCTCTGAGTCCAGGGTTTAACCGTTGCATCAGTGATTCTTGTCTTTTGTTGAACCTCAATGGTGGAATAATCTTCTGAACTCCACCCGAGCAGACGAGTCCCTCACAATGTTTTCAAGAAACTCCTAAAACGTTCAGATCCATTCATGCATCGAGCCTGAGCTCTTCTTTAGTCTGTGGATAAAGGCTGCTAGATCCATGTAAACAGCTTCTACACAATCTACACACGCTAACATATCAACTAATGCTTCAACGTTGTTTTGAATGTTTGACATGGTTTTAAATAAACCAAATCAAACAGATTGTTGAAGTATTAGTTATGTATCTTATTGAAAGGAACTAACTATAAATGTTGAATGATTGTGGTTTAATGGGTTTTTATTGCTCAACAAGTGTTAGATTTCAGATCTTTTTGTTTGCACAACAGAGTTTCATGCTCAAGCTTGTGCAAGACACTCGTAACAATACAGGAAGGATTGGAGCTTATTGCTTTTATTAAAGATGCATTATTATCTGTCAGCAGCGATCCATCAAACACGTTTAATGCAGATCATTTTGTGGCTGGATCAAGCCTTCAGTGATTCTGAGAATCTAACACTGATCCTCCTGACACCAAAAATACCATTAATAATGAAACAATTAAAATATTCCAAATAAATGCTGTTCTTTTGAACTTTCTGTTCATCTGTGAATCCTGAAAAATAAAATGCATCACGGTTTTCACAAAAATATTATAGTTTTTAACATTGAAAAGATTCTTGAGCAGTAAATCATCATGTTAGAATGATTTCTGAAGATCATGCGACACTGAAGACTGGAGGAATGATGCTGAAAATACACATAGAAAATAGCTGTTTTGCATTATAATATATTCTGATCAAATGAATGTATCCTTGGTGAGCAAAAGAGACCGTATAAAACATTTTATAAAATATTACCGACTCCAAACTTTTGTGGAGTAGTGCATTAAACTGACAGATACTGAAGAATAATAATCTAATACCTTTATAAAATCAGGCAGGTCATTGAAAAACGAGATTTTTAGAGAGTATTCTCTACTTTAGAAGGAAGGAATTAAATTCAAACACATCCAGACACATGATGATGATTTAAAACCTCTCCATTTGGATCAGGAGAAAACGTCCAAATATTTCAGAGTGAGACATGCTCATGTGTGTATTAATGTACTGATCACTCTCCAGTTCCTGTTCTGGGCGGATGTGACGTAATCCAGCAATCACTGTTAGTGATAGACTCTGTAATTGGCTCGTGCAGTGGATCAGAGGTCACCATCAGTGCTTCAGTCTGCTGGATCTGATCTGGTGTGTGTGTGTGTGTGTGTGTGCATCTTCACTGAGAGTCAGAGGGGGGGCTTCAGTCAGCGAGTGAAATGTCAAGAGATGTGCAAACCGTTTTAAACGAGGGAGCAAAGTTTCACCACATCCTGTGGACAATGAGTTACAACCAGCTCTGACGCACGAGACAGGGGCTCTGCTCGCCGCAGCTCCAAAACACACGAACATCACCGACACATCTGCAGTACTACAAGACGTTTCCTATCGGATGTCAAGCAGACGTTTAGAAGATCTCTTTAAGATGGTTATAATTTGCAATGCAATGCATGTAAAACTGACCCCAGAGATGTCTGCTAATGTACAAACATCTGAGAAACGTTTTTAAGATGTCAGTTTTACATGCATTCTAAATCATAAACATCTGAAAGACATCTTATAAACATCTGCTTGACATCTGATAAAGGGATCGTCCTATAGACGCATTGCACGTGAGCGAGCACGTCCTGCAGATGTAAATGAGACGTCAAACAGATGTCTCCGTGATGTACGTGTACTGTTGATGTTGATCAAACGTGTTGTATTTCATTCCCGGGCAGTCTGCCTGATGTACGATTAACGTGTCAAGACAGGGATTGTTTTATAACCGGATCTCGATGCTCAGATTACCGGAGAGCTCTTGTACTGCACCTGCTGATGCTCTCAGCTCATGCAGCTCTTCTTGAGTTCATCTTTTATTTATAGTTTGGACGGAGGCGTGTCTTCACTGATCACCGATCAACTGAGGCGGGACCGTCACACGCTCGCGCTCGTATCATATTAAGCGTTATTCCCGTGCATGTCGGAGCGATGTTTCACTGTCGGAGGAACGTTTCTGGAGCGGCTTTATTGCCGCGCGTTCTGTACGCGAGCCGCGCATTGCATAACCACCGCGCGACGTGCTGCTCTCGCGTCTACCGGAGATTAACGGCGACGCACGCTGTTGTATCCCGTTCACGCGAGACTCTGCCGCCGGACCTCGCTGCACGCGCGCCGATGGCGGTGTTTGCTTTGAACGCTGCCGCGCCGCGCCGCGAATACAGCGACGCGAGGAACGGAGATCGAAGCGTCCCCGGACTCGGTGAACTGGAGTCGTTCCCACCCGCTCGTTCTCCAGCTCCGGTCGCGATCCAGACGAGACGATCCTCCACGACTCCCGAGAAAACGCAAGAAGAACGCGCCGCTAACCCTCAAACGGTACGTCAACAGTTCTGATCAAACTTTTGCATTTGAATGTTGTCCATCTGTCGTTTATCGGTGTCCACAGTCGCGTGTTGTGTGCGGAACGCTCGCTCTTTGTTCGCTCTGAGCGCGTGAAGCTTGAACGTGCTGCAGGAGTTGATATCGCGTCATCGGGTTTGATGTTAAAGTTACATTGTTGTCATTTCACTTCCTCTGTCTGGACGCAGAACTCGCGCTCGCGGTTACGCACGCTCTGTTTACACTGACGCTCTCGTGCGTGCTCGTTTACTATGGTGCAGAATCGAACAGCTGTGGTGTTTTATAAGAGTTATCAGACGTGTTTGCATCGGCTGTTTGTCTAGTTGCACTTCAACAGCTGATGTAGTAGTAGCCTAGTTAGTCATCTTTCACTTTCACCGCTGTCAGACTGATGACGCTGCGCTTCTGCGCGCGCGTGCGTGTGTGCGTGGGTTGGTTTAATAACACTAGTCTTTGGTGAGGGTTGACTGCTGCTTGTTTGCTCAGGTTTTGTTGGGTTAGTCAGTGCTTGTTTCCCGGTCAAGGTTCACACGCGACCTCCACATGTCATCTGCTTATCTTTCTTTGACCTTCACTTTATTAATTTAATTTAATTTTATAAATAAATTTAAGTGTACCGTTTATTGCACGCACAAATCTTGCAAACTTAATATAAAAGATTCTGCCTGACTTCAGACTGATTTCCTGAAGTTGGTGTGGCTCAAAAAGAGTGTACTTTTAAAGCCAGAATCGGCGATTAGAGTCGATACCGATACTTCTATAATCCGATAATTTTAATAAATTATTACAGGTGTAAAACGGGCAATAATACTCACTTAACGTTATATATGAAACACTTTTTAACATTCAATATGCTTTATGTGCGACATATTATTATATTTTTGTTTACAATTTTTTTTTTAATGTTTACTGTAGTGGTAACCTTGGAAATCTACAAATACTAGAGTTGAACTATGGTCGCTTTAGTAAAACCGTGGCTCATTTTCATCAGGGACTGCTAGTGAAAAGACCTTTTACCTTTTTATTCTGACAGTGTATGTTACAAAAATGCAACACAGACTAAATTAACTGGTTTATTCGATAACAAACACCACCCAATCAACCAAAATGCACTCATTTATACCAACAAAACTACATTTATCTGTTAAAGCAGGCTCTTTAATGTAACAAGGTTACTTTTGTAAAGCATCATTAATTTGTATGAATTTTGAGTAGCCAGACTTTACCACATCGACAACGATTGTTTAATCACATAATATCGTATCATCAATAAAGTGCTTGTTTTAAATGTGTGTTGCATTATGTGTATTACAGATGATGAAATATTCAGAGTATAAACATTACAACATGAGATTGCTCAGCTGTATTTTATCTTTGAGGAATATGCATGAAGCAAGGACAGAAGAGGCGTGGTTGTTTAAAAATATCTTTAAGGAAATAAACTAGAATGACTTGACTATAATTCATATCTTAGCCTGATGTGTTAGAAATGTGAGTGAGTTTGTGATTGCAGAATATTAATAAAAACGTAACCTTTTTGTTTATTTATTTTTATGGGGTGCCAGCTTCATGGGGGTTTAATCGCATCAGTGTGAAGAAACAAACATTCCTGAACAAGTCTCTAGCTGTTCGTTCGGTTTAATTTTCCGCTTTAAAGAACTCTATTGGCCTGATTGTGTTCACATATAATACTGCCAAAGCTCTATACAATATTACAACAAGGTTTTTTTGTGTGTGTTTTTTGAGGCTTTTAATGAAGGAAAAATCCATTCATAGTGTTGTTATTATGACATATCTTCAGTTAAAATATGGCTAATTAAATATGTAAATATTCATATCCCTCTATATAAGCCAGAAAATAAATGTACATTTAAGATGAATCTCATTTTACTGGAAATTCTGCTTTGTCTGGCTTCAGTAATTCAGTCAATACAATTTAAAAATATAGTTAATTTAGTATTTTACATACATTTTTACACAAACTCACTTATGCAAACTCACTCACTCACACACATACTCTCTCACACACACACACACACACGCTCACTCGCAAACTCACTTAAACACACACACACACACTTTTTCTCTGCAGCAATTGTGTAGATTGTGATGTTGTGCGTCTCAAACACTCTTTATCTCACACAATGCAACATTGTGTCTTTGGACACTGGCACGCTGCCCCCCCCCCCCACACACACACGTCTCTATGGCAATGAAAGGCTGTGTTTGTGTCGTTGCGGGTTGAATTAGGTCATGTTTGTGGCTCATAGGTGAACAGAATCCACACTGTCACACAAACACACAGATCCGTCAAAAACAGACCGTTTTCTTCTGTTTCTCAAGTGTTTGGATTCTGCTCAAAGTTCTTCCACTGAAGCACAGAGAGCTGAATCTACTTCTGCTGGAGGTTTCGAACGCCTATTTCTGATTCCTCAGCACGACTGCAGTAATTGGCTCCTGAAGCAGGCACTCGCGAGATTCTGCGTTCTGATTGGTTGTGGTCTGTCAGGCCCCTCCCACCGAGGCCTTTTCAGGACGTCCTGGACTCCCCGAGAGTTTTAATCACGTCGAATCTTTCGTCTGATTGCTGATGGTTCCCGTGTGTGTCTCTGCAGGATCAGGTGTCGTCTGTGTCCGGCGCTGAAGGTCAGAGGTCAGATCAGAAGCCCAGTAAGACGCAGCAGCTCAGGAAGGTGTTTAAGGAGTACGGCTCCGTCGGTGTTTCCTTCCACATCGGAATCTCGCTCATTTCTCTGGGAATGTTCTACCTCGCTGTGTCCAGGTCAGACTCAGGGAACTGATTTCACCAAACTACAGGCAAATCCATAAAATCACATA
Source organism: Carassius auratus (assembly GCF_003368295.1). Lineage (NCBI taxonomy): Eukaryota > Metazoa > Chordata > Actinopteri > Cypriniformes > Cyprinidae > Carassius > Carassius auratus. The sequence continues at coordinate 27,713 of NW_020527091.1, read as the reverse complement.
TATTTCAATACTATTGTAGTTTTTATTAATATTTTTCTGTTTTATTTTAATTTGAAAATTCTAAATAGATTTTTTATATATATATATATATATATATATATATATATATATATATATATATATATATATATATATATATATATACACATGCATACTTTAAAAAAATTATTTAATATATTTTATATCTATCTATATAAGTTTATTTCAGTTTTGGTTTCAGTTATTTTAGGATATCATGTTAAACTAAATTAAAAAAAAATGTTAGCAACCATCAATTTTCAAATAAACTGATTATTGGAGTACGTTTTCCAAGAAAATACTATTTCAATATTTCTACTTCCAAATGAATGTTTAATTAACATCTTAATATAATAGACTGATACATCACCGTTTGATATTTTATAATGCACTACATTTAATTATTGCACACTTGCATCACTTTTATTCAGTGCAAATTTTACTTTAACTTTTATCATTGGACATTATTAGTTTTTAATTTTTTCGAGTGTTTGCATATATTTCATATATTTTTCAGTGTTTATTAATTTGTGATCTCAGGTGTTTCACAGGTCACACAAATCACTAATGCACTGCCTGCAGTAGTTCATTGCATTGACATTCTTCAGCTGAAGTGGTTTATTTGTTGACTCCACTTGTTTCCGCTCTGATGTGTGTGTGTGTGTGTGTTCCAGCGGGCTGGACGTGACGGCTCTGCTGTGTAAGCTGGGCTTCAGTGAGTCTGTGGTTCAGTCGCGGCTGGCTGCTGGCACCAGTACGTTTGTGTTAGCGTACGCCGTGCACAAGCTCTTCGCTCCGCTGCGGATCAGCATCACGCTGGTGTGTGTTCCTCTGATCGTCAGACACCTCCGGAGGACAGGACTCTTCAGAGCCGGTCCAAACCGTCCATAAGCTCGTCTGTCCGCTCCACTCGTGACACTAACTCCTCCAGAGCGGACAGAAATCAGTGTGCACGCCGTGTGGATATTAACACGCGTGTGATGAATCCAGTGCCTCTTTCTGATCAGGACTTCATGAATGTTCTTTAGTTTAAGCTCTGCAGTCCTTGTGAAGTCTGTCGACATTTATTCATTTTAGCAGCTGTGATTTATACATTTTTTCTCTGTAAATGAAAGAGTTAATGAAGGACTGTGATGTTTTGTTTTATAGTTTGAGACGGTTGAATTAATTTTGTTCACACTAATGTGAATCGCCTCTTTCAAACAGGATTTTAAAGCAGGTTTCAGGACAATTTTGAATTTTGACTGTTAATTATATTGCATATAATTTTATTGGAAATCTTAATGATGTTATATTTGGCTGTTTAATTATATAATAAAATATTTGCTCTATAAGGTCTGTTTTTTTTTGTTTTTTTTTTACATGTTTATGATGATCTCTAGGCACACAAAGCCTCATATTTAATAACAAACCGTATACACCATAATACACATTTTATGCAATTTAGATGATTTATGTAGAGAAATACATTTTATATAATCTCAGAAATTAGATTTTTCCTGTTTAATAATTCATTCTCCACATGCTGTAGATGTTTGTTTTTCCAGAAATGAAGAAAAAAGTGACAAAGATGTGAAGCAATATTATTTATAAAACCTTCAACCTTTTTAATACACGTTTTGCACATTTATAACTTAAGACAGGGAACAAATAATTTCACAAGGGACTTATTCCTTCAAAATAGATTAAATAAAAAAAATCAATATTAATAATAACGATAATATTAAAGTACAATATCTGAAAGGGAATTGAAACTTTAAGAAAGATGCATCAGGACAGCATTTAAATAGTAACTCTTTTGACAGAAGCATAAGTTTTCCTTGAGATGATGTTTGGGAAATAAAGCAGAGCAGAAAAGAATCAGTAGGATCTGTATTCATTCATTATTCTGAATTCTAGAAATGCTTCATATTGTGTTAAAATAGAACTAAAAAAACGTCATGTCCACAGTCTCTCATGACGTCAGCAGCGCGCTCTAGTGGTCAGACAAGAGATACGTGCAATACTGTGTGGGATAAAAATAATATAAATATGATTTAAATGCTAAAAGGACAGTTCACCCAAAATAAAAACCGTTAACCTGTTATAAAAAAATAAATAAAATTAAATATATTGAGGAGCTTACACATATTTAACCCGTTAATGACCCGCAGTAGCTTCAGTCGCCAGTAGGGGTCAGTGTTTGATCATCATTATTATTAATCAACGAGTGAGTTTTTCACAGAAAGAGACACTTCATGTTTATGTCAGAGAACATGAACATTATATATCATAGTCACTACAACTGATTAATGATAACTCATGCTTATCTTTATATTTACAGCATTAATCCTGCATCTCAGATGATTATTTGCACTCTCTATATAAATTCATATTCATTAAAATAATGATACAATGCTAATCCCTGTATTCTAGTGTGGATGTATTTCAAAAATGTGCAATGGAGCCGTGTGTGTGTGTGTCTGTGTGTTTGAGTTCGTGTGTGTGTTTGAGTTAGTGTGTGCGTGTGTGTGCGTGTCTGTGCCTGTGTGTGTGTGTGAGAGGACAGAGGGCCGTCCTGCGAGGCTCATTACGAGCAGTGAGTGTCTGTCCCCTGCATGGCCCTCATGGCTATGTACAAATTGGTGACAGTGATCGGCCGGTGCAGCGCTGTCAGAAAGTGCTTTCAAACCCTGCAGACGCCAGCGAGGCTCCTGGGAGCCCGAATGTGCCGATACGGAGAGTTTCATACGGCAGGAAAACAGCAGAATCTCCTGCAGACGGTCAGCGTGTCGCCCGATCACTGAAGAAGCAGGAGATATCTACCTGAGATCTGAACACTGAGAGAGCGGCGTGAGCTTATTTCAGTCAGTGGACAACATCATCATCATCCAAAGAGATTGAGAATAAAACCACAAGATGCCACGCAGCCCAGGTCTTCAGTGTTCTTCTTATGTTTACTTTTTAACCAATGCTTTCACATGACTGCTCCAGATCTTCATGATTTACTGGAAAATTATTATTAACCCTTTTTTTGCAGACAACCTTTTACCTAATTTGGTGTTTCTAGACACGAGGACACACGATCAATCAGCAAACCTGTGCTAATGTAAAGAAAACACACTGATGGAAAGATGGAATCTAATATTTGGTGATAATATAACATAAGAGAAAAGCAATAAAAAAACATAAATAACAGAAACACCACAAGTGCAACAAGATCCTGAAAAAATACTCAATAATACTCACTTGTTTAACCCTGTGTGAGCAAAGTCAGTGTACGTTTGACTGATAACAAATAGTTTTTACTCAAAATTTCTATTCATTTTCTATATATTTTATAAAAGGAAATAGTAATTAATGCAAAAATAAAATGTTTTTGGTGGAGTATCTGGATTTTCTAGAATATTGTTTACTCACAATTTTTACTGGATACAATATTTTAGCGCAGATTTATAGCTTGGCATAACTTCTAAAATCTTTATAATTTTCCATGACTTTTCCAAGTCTAGAATTTTCCAAGGTTTTCCAAGGAAATTCTGGTCCTTCAAACACACAACAAAAAAAACTAAAATAAATAAATCTTTCATCGTTCAAAAAAAGTCATCTTTATTGAAGCCTGAACGTTGCTGCTTCATAAAGACTCATAACTTTGTTATATTTTTTATATTAAATATCACAGCAAGGATCATCTGTGTGTTTCAAACACTAAACAATAATAATAAATGACACTTTCTGTGACACTTGAATCTAATTCAGACATTTTTACCTTGATTGTAGGAGGTTAAACATTATTCTCTTGATAGTCTTAATTAAAAAAACTTATGACACACACACTCAAACACACACACACTCACTCGCACACACACACACACACACGCACACACACACACACACACTAACTTAAACACACACACACACACACACACGCATGAACGCACGCACACACACACACACACTCACACAAAACACAAACTCAGTCACACACACACACACACTTACTCACACACACACACACACAAACACAAACACACACAGCTGATATGAAATGTGCCCCTCTCACAGGACGAGTTCTTTATTTTCCTGGATGTGTTTCTGTGCTGGTTTGACTGTGAATACTGAATCAGGTCATTATGGGGAGTTTTCGGCGCTGGAGAAGCGAGGTGTTCCAGTGCAGAGGCAGAAGAAAGCTGTGTTTCCTGACAGCTCGAGGATTGTGTGTTTCTGCCTTTAACTCACCGACGCTCGACTCGTCTCGGGCTCTGTTTCATTCCTCCATCAGCTCCACACACACCAGAGAGCAGACCGAGAACAACCACAGTCCAACAACACACACACAGAAGGATTCTCTCAAAATACAGTAACATCACCACTGAACTCACTTATTAATAATGAATCATTTTTAATGATTATTACTATGAATGTGATAACAAAATATGTTGTAAAAAATTATATATATATATATATATATATATATACTGGTTAAAATATTTATAAATATATGATAAATACATCTATGGCAAAAAAATAAAAAATAAAAATTATATATTTTTTAAATATAAAAAAAGAAGAAAAAAATGATCTTGATGATAATATAGTTTGTTTATTATATTTATATTTCTGAAGGATCATGTGAAACTGAAGACTGGAGTAATGAAGCTCCAAATTCAGCTTTGATCACAAGAATAAATTGCAGTTTACAGTATATTCACATATAAAGCAGTTATTTTAAATTCTAATAATATTTCACAATTTTTACTGTTTTTACTGTATTGTTGACCAATTAAATGCAGCCTTGGTGAGCAAAAGTCTGGAGAATATTTGTAGCATTAGCCAACAATACATTGTATGGGTCAAAATTATAGATTTTTCTTTTATGCCAAAAATCATTAGGATATTAAGTAAAGATCATGTTCCATGAAGATATTTAGTAAATTTCCTACTGTAAATATATCAAAACAAAAAATTTGATTAGTAATATGCATTGCTAAGAACTTCATCTGAACAACTTTAAAGACGATTTTCTCAATATTTAGATTTTTTTGCTCCCTCAGATTCCAGATATTCAAATTGTTGTATCTCAGACAAATATTGTACAATCCTAACAAACCACGCATCAATGGAAAGTGCATTTATTCATCTTTCATATGATGCATAAATCTCAATTTCGAAAAATGTACCATTATGACTGGTTTTGTGCTCCAGGGTCACGTATAGCCTGTAATAAATATCGCTTCATATGAATGTACTGTATACATGCAGACAAAGTTGAAAAGATTTATACCGCTCGTCTGTAGGTGGCGCTCACGAGCCTCAGATCCTCATCTGTCCAGATGCCACCACACGCAGGCCTCAAAGCGCCTGGAACACAAACAGACACACAATTTCTTTCAATTAGCACGAGTCGGGCAGCTCAATAAATTTGAGTTTGTCGTGAGAGACGCGAGCGCGCTGTACTTCGACTCGCTCGTAATGAAGAGTAATGTGAGCGCCAGCTGCTAACCAGACGCTCACAGATGACCCTCAAACACACACACACACACACACACACACACACACCAGCGGTTTAACAGTCCAAGTCCCACGACGAGAACAGAATAAAGCAGATGAAATAAGAGCATCTCAACGACAGAAGGACAGCCTTCAGCTTTCTCCATAATGACGGAAGATATCGAGCGCTTCTCAAATGAAAGACATCTGTCACGGACCGAGGGTCTTTCCTTTCCAAAGCAGCCTAATGTTAATAATATTAACTTCTTCAGCACATAATAAACCTGAGAAAATCAGCCCACACACGTGCACTGATATTTCACTTCTGCGAGGAATCGATTTTGCAATATGGGGGTCTCTCAGAGAAAAATACAGAGTGTGAATCTCTGCAGACGATGCTGTTGTTTGAAGACCAAAGAAATGGGGTTAACTGAAGAAAAGCTTTGGTTTGAAGACTGAGATGCCCTCAAAACCTCTGACCAGAAGAAGTGAGGCAGGAGAGCGATGGTTTCTCTCTGTAGATGACGCTCGGCCTCTTTTCCACTGAAACGGTGCCAAGGCTCAACCGGAGGATCGGTGAAACCCTCTCAGATCAGACCCATGTTTCCACCGACTGATGTCACACACAGACACACACACATCACATGTTAGCATACTAAAGCAAACAGAAGTGATCTTAAAATCAAACTGTGATATACTATATACATGTATATTGTGCTGAGATTTTTTTTTTTTTTTTTTTTTAGGATGGCAGAAACTTTCTTTTTATATATTAATTTTATTTTATTTTATTACATTATATTTTATTTAATTTAATTTTAATATTAATAAAGTACTAAGTGTATTATTAATAATTTATAATATATATATATATACATAATTATAATAATAATTTATATAAAAATATGATAGGTTAATATTTATTTTTATTTGATTTATTCGCATATACTTCTATAGTACAGGCTGAAGAGGAAGCAATGTGGGAGAGAGAGGAACTCTGATGGTTTGCTGTATATTGTTATTGTATTTATCTGTGTTTCTGCATCAGGACAGACCTGAGAATTTTGAAGAGCTTCATAAAACTATGAGAGGAAAACAGAAGATAGGAGCACAGAAATATTAGTAATTGTTCGTCTGATTGTGCTGTTGGCTGCAGGCTGTTATTTGGCGTCAGTGAGGCCCGACACGACTGAAGCCACAGACACACCATCACTCAGAGAGAGAGAGAGAGAGAGAGAGAGAGAGAGACCAGAAGAGACGAATAATTCAGTTTGTAATGACTTCTCTGCACAACACCTTCATGTAATTCCATTATGGATTTTGCCATAAAGTGATAAATTCATTATTCGGGTGGACAGTAAAAAGCAGCAATAACATCCTCTAATATGCACATTATTCACGGCGTTACTCCGAGAGCTGAATTCTCTCGCTCTCCTCTTTCATTTATGAAGCTCTTTCTCGGGGTGTGATGGGAACGGGATGCATTGTTCTAAAAACTGAATTACCAACGGCGTCCTGTCACTTTAGCACCATGGCTAATGTAGACTCACAGTGTGGAGGCTTTTTTGCCAACATCAATTTAAAAGGCTTTTTTTTCTTCCTGAAACACATTGGCTCAGTTTTATGACACTGACACACGTGTGAAAACCAAGCAATCGCTGTAGGATCATGTGCAACAGCCTCAGGAGTCTGGAATCAGCTTTACAAAACTTCCAACTCTGAATCTGGCCGAGAACAGGGGACATTCACTGGGCAAATAATTTATTTTACAGCAAATTCTTCTGTATTAAATACTGAATATCATTATATTATAATCAGGTATTTTTAAACATTTTCTGAAAAAAATTAAGGAGTGTGCAAAACTCTTTGCGAGAAATGTGTAGCTGTGGAGTTGTCAAGGTGTTGCTATGCTGTTGTCAAGTTGATGCTATGCAGCCATCATGGTGTAGCTGTGTTGTTGTCAAGGTGTTGCTGTGCTGTTTTCAAGTTGTTGCTATGCAGCAATCAAGATGTAACTGTGTGGTTGCGAAGGTGTTGCTGTGCTGTTGTCAAGTTGTTGCTATGCAGCCATCAAGGTGTAGCTGTGTGGTTGTCAAGATGCTGCTATGCTGTTGTCAAGTTGTTTTTATGCATCCATCAAGATGTAGCTGTGTGGTTGTCAAGGTGTTGCTATGCTGTTTTCAAGTTGTTGCTATGCAGCAATCGAGTTGTAGCTGTGGAGTTGTCAAGGTGTTGCTGTGCTGTTGTCAAGTTGTTGCTATGCATTCATCAAGGTGTAGCTGTGTGGTTGTCAAGATGTTGCTATGCTGTTGTCAAGTTGTTGTTATGCATCAATCAAGATGTAGCTGTGTGGTTGCCAAGGTGTTGCTATGCTGTTGTCAAGTTGTTGTTATGTATCCATAATGGTGTAGCTGTGTGGTTGTCAAGGTTTTGCTGTGTTGTTGTTAAGTTGTTGCTATGCAGCCATCAAGGTGTAGCTGTGTGGTTGTCAAGATGTTGCTATGCTGTTGTCAAGTTGTTGTTATGTATCCATAATGGTGTAGCTGTGTGGTTGTCAAGGTGTTGCTGTGCTGTTTTCAAGTTGTTGCTATGCAGCAATCAAGATGTAACTGTGGGGTTGTCAAGGTGTTTCTGTGCTGTTGTCAATTGTTGCTATGCAGCCATCAAGGTGTAGCTGTGTGGTTGTCAAGATGTTGCTATGCTGTTGTCAAGTTGTTGTTATGTATCCATAATGGTGTAGCTGTGTGGTTGTTAAAAGGTTCAAACTGATGAACACTGAAGACTTTTAAAGGCTGCGAGGCTGAAGGTGGTTGTAAAGAGTTTTGTTTTGATTGTACAGTGCATCTGCAACAGTCAGTCATGTCTGAGGTGTGACTCTGTTGAGTGCGGTTGTGTTCCGGTTCAGGACGGTGACTGACTCACACTGATCAGACTCACAGATGGCTTCAGTTCCTCATGTTAGCGTTCACAGCTGCAGATGAGCCGCCCGCTGCTTCAGATCCCCGTTCCTCCGTCTGTCTCCTCCAGAGCCTGAATCACAAATAATTCATTAACAATTTCATTTTTAAGAAAAACATATTTTTATGCAAATAGTATCAGATGTGGTGTTCTGTCTGACACACACTGGACTCTCAAACTTTCAGAACATCTCGTTTTCTTTGTGCTTACTTTGAATCTGTAGAACAAGCTCTACAACACACATCACACGCACGTTTCTCTGTGTTTCTAACCTTTTTAAACATTTATAGTGGTGTTGTGTGAAGACTAATGCTAACACACATATAGCTGCTTTAAGATTGATGGAGGTGATGTGTGTGAGGTCACCTGATGTTTGAGATCACGCAGGTGTGCAACAGGTGACATCCTCAACTTCTGTTCCCTGATGGAAGGATATTGATTTTGCTATGTTAAAGTCTTAAGATTTCTCTCTCTCTAAATAGTTTTCTCTCCAAAAAATTTATTTATTCAAAACAAAAGAAAAAAGAAGCTCAGAAGCTCCACAGTGACAGTGACAAGATAGGACAGAGATAATTAAATGAATAATATACAAAATAGACCATGTACAAAATAGCAAAAACACAATATCGACAATTATGTTTGTAAAGGTATGATTTATGCAAAATTTGAAATGTAAAAAAGTATTTGTGTTTAATAAATAAATGTATAATAGTGTTCTGTGATCTCAAACATCAAGCGCTTGACAATTATTACATGAATAAACTAATAGTTTTTCCACAGTTATCTAGAAATACTTCACATTAAATAACAGTGTTAATAACGAATTAGCTATATTTTCAGTTCAATAAGTGTTATTGTCCCAAATTTAATCAATCGTGAAACAATGAACAATTTCGGCTGTAAAGCAGCTCTAAAAGAGCATTAGTCTCATTTTGCATCTGACAGTGTCACTGCAGTTAAACTTATTATGTTATTGAATATTAGTTGTCATACATGAGTAGGCTGACATGCGTGTGTGTGTGTGTGTGTGTGTGTTCATATGGATTCAAACAGAACCAAATGTCAAAGAAGGAGCAGAACCAACAGAAATCAAACACAATCCATTCCTCACAAATGTCATTTCTTCACATCTTTTACCTCCTTCATTTCAAGCGTATTTAACAATGGAAACCCGCAGCTCAAAATCGATGTGACGAGACTCTGCTGTTCAGTTTATGTGATTCTTCTGTTTTCAGAGAAGAGAAAAAACACGGCGAATAATTAACAGAAAAATACACATTCGGTCATTTACTGTCCTGTGTGAATTTCCCTCATCTCTCCTTGATCAAGGTTTGCCAGTTTATATCAAGAGGTCTGTAATATCAGGAGACAAATATGCATTATTATCATTCATATACATCTCTACGGCAGTCTAAAACATCCACTATATGCCCACACTGCATAGAGCCGGATCAACGCACGCAAGGCTGCTGGCCCGGATGGCATTCCTGGACGTGTGCTTAGGGAATGTGCAGAGCAGCTTCAAGGGGTCTTCACTACATTTTCAACCTGTCCCTCACCCAAGCAACTGTGCCAACCTACTTCAAGTCCACAGCCATTATGCCAATGCCTAAACACTCCTTCCCGATGTGCTTAAATGACTACTGCCCTGTAGCACTCACACCCATCATTATGAAGTGCTTCAAGCACACCTCAAAGACTGCGTCCCACCCACACTGGACCCACACCAATTTGCCTACCGCAGAAATAGGAACATAGAGGATGCAGTATGCACAGTGCTGACACCTTGGACAATAACAACACATATGTACGGATGTTGTTTGTTGACTTCAGCTTAGCATTTAACACCGTCATCCCCTCCAAGCTGACCACAAAACATAGAGACCTGGACATTAACACTTCCCTCTGCAACTGGATAATGGACTTTCTGACCAGCAGACCTCAGCATGTTAGGTCAGGCCACACCTGCTCCACCATCATCACACTCAACACTGGCGTACCACAGGGCTCTGTGCTGAGCCCATTCCATTTCTCCCTTTACACCCACGACTGCAAGCCTGTGCATGGATCCAACTCCATCATTAAGTTTGCAGATGACACCACGATGATTGGCCTCATCAGATACAACGATAGGACTGCCAACAGGGAAGAGGTACAGCACCTGGCCACATGGTGCGCTGACAATAACCTGCTACTTAACACCAGCAAGACAAATGAGCTCATTGTACACTTCAGGAAGAAGAAAGGAAGCACGCATGACCCCATCCACATCAACAGAATGGTTTTTAAATGTGTCTCCAGCTTCAAGTTCCGTAATACTGAGTAATCCATTTGCAAACTAAAATATTTTCTATACACTTAAATGACCATTGCACTAGTGTAAATAATGTTCATATGTTTAGTTTCTGCCTATAGGGGACATACACTTTTACATAATCCATCTGTATAGTATGTTCATAGTACACCTATCTGTATATCACGCTAATAGTATTTAAAATCTGTAATTATGTCCATAATACTACCTTATCTGTTTATTTATTGTAAATTTGTAACATATTGTAGACCTTGTATATTCTGTACTTCTTATTGCCCTTCTGGTTAGATGCTTACTGCATTTGGTTGCCTTGTACCTTACATGTGCAATGACAATAAAGTTGAATCTAATCCAATCTAATCTGATCTAATCTAATCTAATCTACTCATGTGACACTTTATACTGGAGTAATGATGATGGAAATTCAGCTGCACATCATAGAAATAAATTATATTTTAAAGGCTATTAAAATAGAAACCATTATTTTATATTCGAATAACATTTTTCAAGATTACAGATTTTTTTTCCTGTATTTTTTATCAAATGTCACTCCCAAAAATGTCGTCACTGGGTTTGGCTTGCGGTGGTCAGTGTCAGTGTGTTGATTGGATCTCAGTAACCGTCCATCACTCACTGACCCTCTCACACAACTAACAGTCCACTCTTGTTCTCGCTTTCAGCCACATTTACTGTGTTTTCTGTCGCTGTGTGTTGTGGAAGATAAAGATGTTCAGAACTATATACAAGCAGGCGAAGAAACATCCCGGGGTAAGTTAAACCCTCATCTGACATTAGCCTCACAATTCCCCCATCAGTAATGAGAAACTCCTAAATGACTGCAGCTTCTCTATTGTGATTCTGCGTCAGTGTACTAGTTTGTTTTTCTGAGAACAGGTGAGGTTTGTGAAGAGCTGCTGCTAGTGACGTTCCATTTCATATGTTTATTGTAGATAAACACATCTTAAAATGAATGTCTCATTGGTGTTTTTTTTAAGTCTTTAAATATTAGTCCGAGTGAATGATTTATTTCCATGCATTTTAAACTAAACAATAAAGGCATATACATTACCACAAACAGACAAAACAGACATTGTTTGCTGAAACAATAGCTCTGTTACTGACAATGAGCGCCTGATGACCCAGATTCACGTTGTGTGTTTGGCAGGTTACCAAAACGAAATGAATGACTGTTACACAACGCCACCGAACCGCATTAAAACCACCAGTGTGTTTAGAAGTAACAGATATTAAAAGTGAATATTATGTAACACTTAGTGTTACTTGGATATCGGTTGCAGGCCTCTGCATCTTCAGCTCATTCTTTCTTCAAGAGGCTTGTAAATGACAAGTTTTGAAAGTGGTAAGAAAAATCATATGCTGCAAAAAACCAAACCAAAACCGTACCAAAACGACTTGAAAAACTGCTTAAATTTAATTTATTACTCAGTTAGCAAATTGCATTTTTTTTTTAAATTGTTTTAGCATAAATACCACAAACTTTGGCTGGATTTAAACTAGTGTATCATTTTAAGATGTTTCGATATTTTTACTGAAAACAAGACAAACATTCAGATTGAGAAAGTGATGTTTGCAGTCTTTAATTTGTCATTAAGATTTAGGGAAGCTTGTCCCTGCCACAAAAAAAAAAAAGAAAAAAAAAAGATAATTGCAACTTTTTTCTTACAACCTGGACTTATTTTCCTTCCAACTCTTATATATCTCTTTTTCTTGCAACTTTTAAGAATTACAACTCAACTATAAACTCAGGACTGCAAGTTATAAATGCAGAATTATGAGATCGCAATTATGAGGAAAAGAAATCAGAACTGCAAGATGTTTACTCGCAATTGCAAGTTTATAACTCAACAATTGTCAAAATATGAGATAAAAAGTTGCAATTAATTTTTATCTTTTTAATTTAGAATTATGAGTTTATATCTTGCATTTCTGTCAGATTTTTCTCTGAATTGCAAGTTAATATCTCATAATTCAAAAAAAAAACTCACAGATATGATATAAACTCAGAATAAAGTCAGAATTGCAAGACATAAATTCATAATTGCAGGCAAGTCATTCTGAATTCTGACTTTGCATCTTGCAATTCTGAGGTTTGTTCTCACTTCTCAAATTGTGAGATAAAAAGTCGCAGTTACTTTTTGGCGTAAATAAGAGTAAAGGACAGAAAACTCTCGGTTCGGCAGCGGCTGAATAAAGTTGAAGTCTGAGTTGTTGCAGGTCAGGAGCAGATGTTGCAGCAGATGCTGTTAAAGCTATCTATTTCTCTCTTTCTCGGTCATCACACAGGTGTTACAGTGACTAACAAGTCTGACTTCACAAATAAATAAGAAAGTTGTCGTTTTCCTCACTCAAAAGTGTGAACGCTGAATATGACACTCATGAGAAGAGCAGAGGAGCAAAGCGCCATGTCTGATGTGTTCATATATTCTGTCAGTGTTCGTACAGTTTGTTCACGTTTGCTCAAATGTGTACAGCATACATCCATTCACAGGGAAAAACACCTGAAATCATCAAAAAAATACAATCATTATAGATAAAGTGTTCAGCAGGAAGGTAGAAAAAAGGTAATTGTGATAAATAAAAAAAGCGCAAAACAATGTAAATAAATTACAGAGAAAATTACTTTAATTTTGGTATTTTCAATCAATGTTCCAATTTATTCATACACTGTATTAAGAGACTGCAGTGCCAGGAGACTAAAACTAAAAAAAGGTAATTTATGAAAAACTAATTTACATTTAGTCATTTAGCAGACGCTTTTATTCAAAGCGACTTACAGATGAGGACAAGAGAAGCAATCAGAATCAACAAATCTGCAGGATCGGACAGTTTTAGCAATGTGTTCTGAGAAAGTCAGCTGATCATTAATCATAACTCCAAGGTTTCTGGCTGTTTTTGAAGGAGTTATGGTTGGTGTGCCTAACTTGATGGTGAAATTGTGATGAAATTATGGGTTTGATGCAACCACAAGCAGTTCTGTCTTGGCAGGGTTCAGTTGAAGGTGATGGTCCTTCATCCAGTAAAAAACTGTCTGTTAGACAAGCTGAGATGCGAATAGCTACCGTCGGATCATCAGGATGGAATGAGAGGTAGAGTTGAGTGTCATCAGCATAGCAGTGGTATGAAAAGCCATGTTTCTGAATGACAGAACTTAGTGATGCCATGTAGACAGAGAAGAGAAGTGGTCCAAGAACTGAGCCCTGAGGCACCCCAGTAGTTAGATGTTGAGACTTGGACACCTCACCTCTCCAAGATACTTTGAAGGACCTATATCATAGGTAAGATTTAAACCACTGAAGTGTGGTTCCTGAGATGCCTTTTTGCCAACAGGGTGGACAGAAGGATCTGGTGATTAACTGTGTCAAAAGCAGCGGACAGATCCAGCAAGATAAGTATCAAAGATTTGGATTCAGCTTTTGTCTGAATTTGGTTGAACACGGCTCGTTCAAGTGTTTTTGCAATGAAAGGAAGAATGGAAACTGGTCTATAGTTCTCTAAAAGAGATGGATTGAGGCTGGGTTTCTTAAATAGAGGGGTTATACGAGCCTGTCTAAATTCTAAGGGAAAAACACTGATGTGTTAGTAATGTGAGTGAGTGCAGGTATAACTGCAGAAGAAATGGCTTGAAGGAGATGAGATGGAATAGGATCAAGTGGACAAGTAAAAGGACGATTAGAAAGGATGAGTTTAGAGACTTCTGCCTCAGAGAAGAATGTGAATGAGTGTATGTTTTGTGGAAAGATGTGCTTGACAGATTGTGGTGTGGAAAATTGTGCACTGATGGTTTTAATTTTATTAACGAAGAACATATTTTTAAAGAGTCCTAGTTACAGTACTACTATACAATTAAGTTCTAATAGAAATATGAAATTTTATATAGGGTTAGAATTACTGCTTATACTACTTATAATTGTTCATAATTTAGTGTAATTACTATAGTAAGAACATAATATGTAGGAAAGACACTGTATAAATAATTTCTGGGTTACATTTTATTAAGGTGTTCTTGTAGATTTACTTACTATATGGTTAGGGTTAGGATTTGGCCGTCAGAATCGACTCGAGCTGCCAGATGAGAGAGGAACCAAAGCAAACACATGTTGCGCTCGACTTACGACGCTTAAACATATTTGATAAGCTAATTTGAATATCTCACAGTAACCCCTTTGGGATTATGCAAATCACTGCTACTGGAGGCAGTTTTGACAACATAAGGCTATAAGTCTGTGTCTGCCTGTCTCTCACTTTCTCAAACGCAGAAAAAAACGTGGCGATTCTGGCATTCGCATTGATGCTTCACATTTCCTCTTTTAATATATATTTTTATTCTAATCCCTGTCATCATTTACACACACACACACACACACACACACACACACACACACACTGAAGTCTCTCGGTAGGATGTGTGTGTGTGTTTGTGTGTGTGTGTGTGCATGATCCTGTCACTCACTCTGATCAGCAGTGGAGTGTGAGTCATAAACACACACACACACACACACACACACACACACACACACACACACACACAAACACACTAAAGGCTGTGTCCTTGTCTGCTCAACACACAGTGTCTCCATGCATATAAAAATTGTGTGTGTGTATGTTTGTTCATTTAGACCTAAAACCTACTCAACGCAAGTACATGAACACACACACTTCTAACTGCACAAGCTCCATTTCACACTCGTTGCGTTCTGAAAGATGTCAGACCGCATTCGTAACACGTCTCCTGCACTTCCCTCTTTCAGCTCAATGATGAGGCAACAGTTCTTGCTGAGTAAGTTAGATTAAGTTACTTAAACCAGATGAGTCATTACTCAGGTATTTACATTTATGCATGTGGCAGACACTTTTATGTAAAGCCAACTTGCAATGCTTTTAAGGTTTACATTTTTTTCAGTTCATGCATTATCTGTGAATCATACCCTTGACTTTAGCATTGCATGCACCATGCTCTAATATATGAGGAATGCTACAGGAAAGCTAGATTTACATGTTGTATGCAATTTGGAAGATGCTTTTATTGACTTATATTGCATTCAAGGTACACAATTCATCAGTACATGCATTCACTGGGAATCAAACCCATGACTTTGGTGTTGCATGCACTATGCATTACTGTCTGAGCAATGCAACAGGAAATCTAGAAATCAACATTTATGCATTTGGCAGATGCATTTATTAATTTAAAGTGCATTCAAGTTATACAATTCATCAATTCACATATTCCCTGGGAATCGAACCTATGACCTTGGCTTTGCACACACTGTATTATACTGTTTGAGCTTAAGGAATACAGATCTAGCTATAAACATGTTGACAGCATATCTATTATTTTAGGTTTAGTGTACAGCATTACTGTAGCTCAAACAAACGGCACTTGTGTCATGGGTTCAGTTCCATGAGAATGCATGAACTTACAACATCTACCCGTTAAATGAAATGAAAATCTGTTTGCATAAATGCATTTACCAAATGCATCCGTGTAAATGTTGTTGAGATATTGCTGCATGGTTGTTTAAATTGTTGCAAAATGTAAACTATATTATCGCCCAGCTCCGCTAAATACTGATAAAGACAATAACATCATGTTCGACTGACTTGACTTGAGTAACACTCTCCTGAACTCACACTGACGTCTGATGATCATCTCATACTCTTTCAGCTCATGCCTCAGTTCCTCTTCATGTTTGTTGGAGTGAGTGGAGCGTTTCTCTATCTGATCCGGCTGGCTCGTGGACCTTACATCAGGTGAGACCAGACCAGCAGAGAATAGCAATGAGATGGACAAGAACACCCAGAAAATCATCACGTTTTATAACACAGTGCTCATTTTACTGAGCATTTACTGTACAATATGGCATAACACTAATTAAATACACATATGCAAAGGGAAAAATGCCACTTATAGCTGTCCATTAGTGATTTTACTAAAGTAATGGGGCTTAGAACATCCTAACAATATTCTGTCCATCATTGTGTTTGTTTGGCTTGCTGTGTGTTCATTGTTCTTCACGAGAAACAAACTTTGCTTAATGAATGACAGTATGCTGCCAAATAACTGGCCTCTGTCATCTCCGCTTGGTAATTACCCTCCTTTACAGCCCCTCATCCTCCTCCTCCTTCCATCGCTCTGTTTTCACTCGCTCTCTCTTTCCTCTCCGGTCTGGCCTTACCCTCATTCTGTCAGCTGGGACAGGAAGAATAACCCTGAACCGTGGAACAATCTCGCCCCGACCTATCAGTACAAGGTAAACAGGCCAGCGACTGCTCTGTGATCAGCTGCAGACTGACAGCGCAGACAGATGCGTCACCCCCGCTGTTCCCGGATCAGCCCGGTTTCATCTGGCACTGGCGGAGTGATGCGTGACAGGAGCTGCACGTTTGCAGCCGTGTTTGTGGAAACATGCAGCTGGAAGGTGTCGAAGATGGCGAGAATTTAAAGGGGTCACGAAACGGAGAATTCAAATGTTTGTGATGTTTACACATTATGACAACGATAAAAACATACGCTAGTTTTAGAACACAAAATCCCCTTTTTAAAATATAAATATTTTTTTCAACCTTCTAAAATGTACGGATTTGAAAGAGAATCTTTTGCTCACAAGAGCAATACCGCTGTTGGATAAAGATGTCAAGATATCAAGTCAGTATGGAAGGCTGATGGGGCCAAAAGTCTTTAAAAGGAGCATGTGATATTTGACCATGTCAACATGCGCTGACAGCAACCAATGAAACTGCTGTATTTGAAACTACATCAGACACCATTTTTATTCATTCACATCATAATAAAACACCAGTAGATGCATGTGTTATATTTGTTCATGAATAATAATACATCGGTATGTGATGTGTGATGTCAGCATTATGTCATGATTTCTCATGTCAGTTTTAGTAGTTTAGTTCAACGTGCCTTCTCAGGCAGAAATGTCTTTTTGTAACATTAATTAATTTAGTGTAGCACAGCAGATATCAGCAGATAAAGTAACGCCACAATAATTACTATGTGGGTAAATCTAGAGGTATGGTGCATTCAAGTCATGTCAGATAGATCGTATTCACATGTTGAATGCACATGAACGGCACCACAAAGTCGTTATTATGAGCAGGAAACTCAAAATTTTCTTTAGGCCCAGAGTTTCTGCGTTGGGGGCGTGTCAGTGGAAATAAAATGTCGGATGCAATGGATGCAGCCAAAGACTATAGAAAAATGCAGTGACTGTATTGATGGTAAATTTGATGTGGTCAATAAAATGAATGTTTTTTTTTTTCATGTACAATAAAAAAAAATATACTAAGTTACATATATAAAATATTATATAGTTGTATAATAGAATAATGATTCAATTTACATTAAATTAAATTAAAAAAGAAAAAAGTAATGATACACATCCTTTATTTATCATCTTGTAGATGCAGAGTTTACTCTTTTACTTTTTTAATTTCATGTAACACAACCAAAATGTGCATGTCTACACATACAAAAGAAACACATTCAAAATCACTGTGTTAATGCAGATGAACAGTGCGTGTTGGTGGTCAAATTTTATGCATTCTGTTTTTAACTTTTGGCCCCGTTGGCCTTTCATATCCATCAGTTGCCAGAGACCAAAACTGCTGTTGGATAAAGATACCAAGTAAGGTTGTCAAACTCAAACTGAACATCCTAAAACCCTGCATAGCCTTCCTAAAGATCATAGCATGGATAGCAGTAACGTAGAATCAGTGGGGGGGGGGGGGGGGCTAAAGAGGAAGTGATGTAGAATCAGTGGGGGGGTGGGGGCTAAAGAGGAAGTGATGTAGAATCAGTGGGCGTGGCTAAATAGGCAGAAATGTAGAATCAGTGGGTGTGGCTAAAGAGCCAGTGATGTAGAAACAGGTACTGATGTTCTCCAGTGGAGGCGGTGCTTAGCCATATGTCTTAAAGTAATACATTACAAGATTAGTTGTTTTCTGAGCTTGGTTTTAATTCAAAACCAGAAGGTTTTTTAACTTATAGGATGTTTTATAGTACTCTGACCTGTTATGTGTCAAAAGAACAAGGACAATTTTATTTCTCACTTCAAGAGCCCTTTATATGGAGTGTTTTTCACAGAGGGCAAAAATAAGAGTGGAAAATAATAAAAAAAAATTAGACTTTTTTGGTGCAAAAACTGTAAACTTTATAAAGTAACCTTGAGAAACATAAAAATCTGAAAGTGCTTTTTATGGATATTTTAAGGATGCATTTCTAGATGCACCTGAGGCTTGTGCGAAAAACAGGGTTCATCAACATTTAAAGGAAGGAATCATTTATATCGCAGCGGGAGAATGTTTTGTTCTCATTTGGAACGTCTTGATCTCCCCCAACAATTAATGAAAGTATTAACAAAGGCAGATGGAGAGAATAAGTTTCGGGAAGCTTGCGTTCAGGCGAAAGGTCTCAACGTGTTTGATTCTCAACAGGAGCCAAAGGTCAGAAATCAAGAATCCAGGGGAGTCTCAACGTTAATCATAATGAGAGAAACAGAAGAAGAGAGAGAGAAAGAGAGAGAGAGCAATCAATGAGAATGAGAGGATAAAATAACAGCGGCTGAAGAATGTGTCTCCTGTCACGCATTCACAACACAAACAAGCGTTCCGTCACAGAAATGCAGGATTTGTGCATCTGTGGGGTTTTTCAGCACATGCACTAAGATGTAAATATTCTTGATTTATTTCCTTTATTAAATCAGTTCATAAACTTTAAAACTTTCAAATACACCTTCACTGAAAAAACATAAATGCGGAGTGGGATCTTGTAAGGAGGGCCAGCAGAACCTGTCAGACAGTCTGTGTGTGTGTGTGTGCACTCCTGTTTGTATGCATGTAGTTTCGTCTTTTATGATATTCTGATGAACTTAATTTAAGCTAACTACATTAAAATGTATTCTCTTGCTCTCTCTACACAGTTGGTGGCCGTCACCACAGACTACGAGAGTCTGAAGAAAGAAGGACCTGACTTTTAAAAGACCTCAGCAGAACCGCAGGCGCACACACACACACACACACACACACACACACACACACACACACACACACACACACACATATATATACAATTATATTTATTAAATAAGGATCAAAGATGAGGCATGTCAACATCAAATTACACACGTTTTGATTTGAGTTTCATAATTTACATTTTACATACACAGAAAGATTGTTAAATGTTTAAAAAGTGTTCAATGTTTCAAGTAACTTGTGAAAATAAAATACTAAAATATGAGTGTAATTATGTGCCATCATTTAGCGTAACATATATATTTATGTAAAGAATATACTTATTCTAACCTGAATGAATTAGATCTATAATAGACTGTCTTTTAACTCGTCCACCATCTGGTATTTGGTTTTCCACAGATTTCACCGTAAGTCATTCTAGTTGTTTCCTGGTGTGTTTCTGTGCTGCTCCATGGAAAGGTCTGAGACACTAAAGACGTGTTTTTTAAGCATTAAAGGAACCGTTCTGTCTATATTCAGGTTGGTTTCTTCTGCAGGACGCGGCAGGAGGCTCTGTTCTAAAGCCATACAACAGATTTGTGTGAAAAACAAACCCAAACATAATTTGAAAATCACATCTGTACACGTTCACGTATATAAGACGCATAACGGTTTGATTCTCAAATGTTCATTTCTTGCTGAACTCTTCTCTGAAATAGCACGAGAATCGAATGTGTTTGTGACACGCATCCCAGTTTGAGTCTCTTTTGGTTTGGGTCTTTGTCCAGCCATCGAAAACCAAATTCCTGTGGCCCTTTAGAAAAGCTTCTAAGTTTGTTGTGGGCAAATTTGTGGGACATTAGGAGGCAGAATTGTGTGCATAGTGGGAATAATGCATGTTATCTAGCAGAAATCTGCACAGCTGGGGTACCGACACACACATCCAGCGCTTCAATAAAGGAGACGCTCCTCATCTCTCTGCGTTCACACACACACACACACACACACACACATACTCTGCTCACCTGCGGCGTGTGTGTGCTGCTTCTCTCAGGCCTCCAGCACATGCTGACAGGTAATCAGGCCAGTTGAAGAAGCGCATCATACATAATCTCTCACACACACACACACACACACACACACACAGGGGCCGTCATTACCTAAGCGGAAGGTGCAGCGGCCTGTCATGATTGCATTGCCTTCATTTGTTATTCTTTGTATCGCTATTCATCTGCAAACCGAAGGCAATCTACACACACAGTGAGCAAAACACCTCAGAACGTCCCACAATACAAGCACAGATAACTACAACAGCAACAATCACACAAATAATTAATCGCATTCAAAAGAAATGTTTTGTTTACGTAATGTGTATATTTGTCATGTAATGTGTAAATACACAAATATTTATGTATATATATTTAAGAAAATTATGTTTGTTTATATATGAAATAAACAAATAATATATATAATATTAATATATAAATTATATTTGAATTTATATACACACATGTCAATATTTGTAAAATAATGTATGTTTGTGCATTTATAGATAGATAATAAATATACACACATATTTTGTACATATGTTATTAATAACATATTATAATATATAGTACGTAGTGTATTATATATAATATTTCTTTTTTTTTTTTAAATAAATGTTGAATAATCATAAATAATTTTGATCTAATTAAAATATACATTTTTATATGGTCAGTTAAGTTTTTTTTTTTTTTTTTTTTTTTTACTATCTAGGGAGCAGATATGCATACAGGTTTGTGTTTTATTCTCTTCATACACAGAATGTGCTTCTCTGTCCTTTACAAATAAACAAAGTCGAGCATCTTGATGAAATCGGGACCTTGTATTACGTATTATTCAACTAACAATTACAGAAAATGATGAAAAAAACTCATTTTATACATTATTTCACTCACCTGCATTCTTCATAACTTGTAACTGTGATTGTAATTACATTATTTATAAACTGTAGTCAGCATCATAATGTGGATTAGATATATTAGTTAATGTAGTCTGACTACTTTGTGATTACTTTTAGATTAACCGACATCAGAGAACAGTAAACATACAAATACTTTGTAAAATATTGAATTCTTGGTGTCATATTATGGAATCAAATATATTTATTATATATAATTCACAAAATTAAAACTAACTTTAAAACACATTAAAATGCAAAAAATCATTTACAAAGGCAAAGTCCAAAAGACATCACTGCAGCACTGGAGACAATACATATGAATGACAGTTCTGTCCTCCAGCTCCAAGTGCAGCATCGTGTGTGTGTGTGTGTGTGTGTGAGGTGAGAACAGCTCCTCTAGTCGCTGGTCACAACTGAGACTTCAGTGTGAAAATCTTCTGTGCGTGTGTGTTCAGCATCTCAGTTCAGGTGTAAACAAACTCAAGTGTGTGTTTGCTGGGTGACATACACAGAAAATACACTCCAGATATGAGTACTGTAATTGTGAGTACACCATTGAGTGAAAGCAAAGACATGTCCCGTAATACTGAGTTCATATCCCGCAATCCTGAAGTCACATTTCACAATTCCGAGTTCATATCCTGTAATTTTGAAATTCATATCCTGCAATTCTATATTCATATTTTGCAATTCTGAGTACATGTCTCTCAATTTTTAGTTCATATCCCGCAATCCTGAGTTCATCTCACAATTTCAAGTTCATCTCACAATTTATTTCATATCCCATAATACGGAGTTTATATCCCGCAATTTTGAATTCATATCCCACAATCCTGAGTTCATTTCACAATTCTGAGTTCACATCTCACAATTACAACTTCATATCTCACAAATTTTAGTCTATATCCTACAATTTTTAATTCATATCCTGCAATCCCGAGTTCATCTCCCAATCTTGGGTTCATATCCCACGATACCGAGTTCATCTCCCAAACTTGGGTTCATATCCCACGATCCCGAGTTCATCTCCCAAACTTGGGTTCATATCCCACGATCCCGAGTTCATCTCCCAATCTTGGGTTCATATCTCACGATCCCGAGTTCATCTCCCAAACTTGGGTTCATATCCCACGATCCCGAGTTCATCTCCCAATCTTGGGTTCATATCCCACGATCCCGAGTTCATCTCCCAATCTTGGGTTCATATCTCACGATCCCGAGTTCATCTCCCAAACTTGGGTTCATATCCCACGATCCCGAGTTCATCTCCCAAACTTGGGTTCATATCCCACGATCCCGAGTTCATCTCCCAATCTTGGGTTCATATCCCACGATCCCGAGTTCATCTCCCAAACTTGGGTTCATATCCCACGATCCCGAGTTCATCTCCCAATCTTGGGTTCATATCCCACGATCCCGAGTTCATCTCCCAATCTTGGGTTCCTATCCCACGATCCCGAGTTCATCTCCCAAACTTGGGTTCATATCCCACGATCCCGAGTTCATCTCCCAAACTTGGGTTCCTATCCCACGATCCCGAGTTCATCTCCCAATCTTGGGTTCATATCCCACGATCCCGAGTTCATCTCCCAATCTTGGGTTCATATCCCACGATCCCGAGTTCATCTCCCAATCTTGGGTTCATATCCCACGATCCCGAGTTCATCTCCCAAACTTGGGTTCATATCCCACGATCCCGAGTTCATCTCCCAATCTTGGGTTCATATCCCACGATCCCGAGTTCATCTCCCAAACTTGGGTTCATATCCCACGATCCCGAGTTCATCTCCCAAACTTGGGTTCATATCCCACGATCCCGAGTTCATCTCCCAATCTTGGGTTCATATGCCACGATCCCGAGTTCATCTCCCAAACTTGGGTTCATATCCCACGATCCCGAGTTCATCTCCCAAACTTGGGTTCATATCCCACGATCCCGAGTTCATCTCCCAAACTTGGGTTCATATCCCACGATCCCGAGTTCATCTCCCAATCTTGGGTTCATATCCCACGATCCCGAGTTCATCTCCCAAACTTGGGTTCATATCCCACGATCCCGAGTTCATCTCCCAATCTTGGGTTCATATCCCACGATCCCGAGTTCATCTCCCAAACTTGGGTTCATATCCCACGATCCCGAGTTCATCTCCCAATCTTGGGTTCATATCCCACGATCCCGAGTTCATCTCCCAAACTTGGGTTCATATCCCACGATCCCGAGTTCATCTCCCAAACTTGGGTTCATATCCCACGATCCCGAGTTCATCTCCCAATCTTGGGTTCATATCCCACGATCCCGAGTTCATCTCCCAAACTTGGGTTCCTATCCCACGATCCCGAGTTCATCTCCCAATCTTGGGTTCATATCCCACGATCCCGAGTTCATCTCCCAATCTTGGGTTCATACTTGGGTTCATATCCCACAAGCCTGAGTTCATCAAAAAAAATCAGGGTTCACATCTCACAATTCCAATTTCATGTCTCACAATTTTGAATTCATATCCCTTGATCCAGATATCATATTTTGCAAATCCAAGTTCATACCCTTCTATTCTGAGTTCATGTCCCACAGTTCCTAGGTCATATCTCGCAATTCAGAACTGCAAGAAAAGTCAGTCGCCTTTTTTATTTATTTATTCCATGGCAGAAACAGGCTTCCATACTAAAGAAAGGCTTCTATACTATATGTTACTTGACTCCGGTCTAGTTGTCGGAGTACAGTAATGCTGTATAATGTCTCCGTGTGTGAGTTAGTGAGGTCCTGCTCTTCATGGCGTCTCCTCAGTGTCTGCCAGACTCTTAATTGATGTGAGAAGCTTCTTCCTCTCTCACATCCCTCCCCTCATCTCTCCGTGGGACTGTTATTGCTCTATAAGAGACACTTACACTTTATTATGGGATAATTACAGCACATTAGCCATTGTTTGGAATTTAAATGGGACTCTAAAATGCCACTTAAGTCATCGACTCCGTAACGCCACATCATGGTCCTGCAGGGCTTTAATTATGACACACGTTCAGATGCCGACGTGCCACTCCAAATAAATGAGCACAATTAATTGTGGGCACTGTCGTTTATCCATCCCTCGCTGAACGCTGCTGATTTATTCTCAAATTAACGGCTGTCTGTGCCTGCAGCAGGAAGGAGAGAGATTCCAGATCATGTCAGCTCATTCCCGAGATTCCCACACACACACACACACACACCTGAACCCGCAGCACAAACACTCATCATGAGCCACTTCAGCTTCCACTGGGATTTTACTGACACACACAGAATGAAAGAAAACAATGACATCTGACAGAAAAACTCTCCTTCCACCCCAAAAACAAACAACAACAACAACAAAACTATAAAGAAATTATATTTCTATTCACATTGCAGCAAATTAATCAAGGGTTAAAATAGGAATAAATCAAATATTAAGGGAATATGTGTGGAAATCAGTGTTATTATCGTCAACTAAAACTTAAAAAAACGAATTCCATTAGAAATGTTCATTACTTGAAATAAAACAAAAAAATGTATCAAATTTCTGAATTAAAATATAAACAAAATATTTTTATTTAAAATTTCAGGTTTTATTCAGTGTGTTGCTTGACACTTCCTTGTAATTATTTTTAATTAATAGATAACCTAATAATAATTTTTTAAATATTTTTTTTGTATATTAAAATAAATAAAATAAATAAATAGATTTTAACACATTTAATAAATACTATACGTAGACATTAAAAAACTAATTAAAAATCTATTTAAATATTATTTAATAAACAGATTTTAATGTATTTAATAATACTATACAGCCATTAAAAAACAAACTAATTAAAATGACAAACACACAACAAAGTGACCAAAATCTTAACTAAAATAAAACGTGAACAGAAAATTTAAAAATAGAATCCTATTCAAAATATTAAATACACTTAAAAAAAATAGGTTTGACAATTTAAAAAAAAAAATTCAATGGGTTACTTTAAGTAGAAAGACTGAAATATTATTTTCTTGTTTTTTTTACAACTTAAAAAAACCTATATATTTTTTAAAGACCCAAAACTAATAGTATAACAATGATACTAAAATAACGCTGTCATAAATGTTTAAAACATCAATTAATGTGCTTAATGTCATAACGCTAAAAATAGGTTCTTTAAAAAAAAGTTCTTAAGTCTTTCTTGTGATTTTAAGCTTTGATTTGACTCCACACACGCTGTGTTTTAACGCTCACATTAATCCACTGATTAGCAGCAGCTCTTTCAGTCTGTCATATTACGCCGAGATCTATCTTTAAATACACGTTCCTGAATAATCCTCGGACTGAAACACATTATTCCTCTGAAGACGACGGGCCAGAACGACTCGATCGATCATCTCCACCCACAGCGCACACACACTTACAGACAATAAGAGCAGCCCAAAGAGATGCATTTTCCTACACCACATTTTTATTGGGATTAGACGTTTTTAGAAAATCATTTGTAAAGATCCGTCCATTTAAAAAAACATTTCTGTGTTTTGTCAGGCAGAATGAAGGTGCAACGTGAAGAAGAGGCTCAAAGTGTTTATCAATATCAGTTTGTTCACAATCACTCGAGATGAGAGCCGAGCAAAAACAAACTGCAGTCTTCACACACACTACTGTACGTTCACAAACAGCTGCGATCATCAGAGAAGAGACGGCTCAGAACGGAAATCACAGTCTGGAAACATTTAGCATCTTTAGTCTGTTAGACACATTTGTTCTTCACTCGAGATGGAAGATATAGATGTTAGTCGAGTCCTGAATGTTATAAAAGGATCACACACACGAGGAATAAATCATCCGCGGAAGGGAAACTCACTTCTAATGTCACTTAAGACACTCGTTTTAAGACTTCGATCCAGGAAATGATTAATAATGTAGTGACTGGTCTTGAAGCAAAAGAAAAGAAGAAATGCTGTGTTAATGGTCGGTGAATCCAGGCATGGGGAAGGGACGAGCGAAAGCCTCCACGCGGCGACGCAGATCAGCGATACGAGACGCCGTCTCCACGTCCTCCAGCAGGAAACTCTTGAAATCTGACAGCTTTTCTGAAGAGAAACAGAGAAATAGACCAGAGAAGCACACAGAACAACATTAAAGCTGCAATATTGTTTGTTTCTTCTGAGATTTTATTATTTAAAATACTTGTAATGCTGTCAGTCATCAAATGAAATCCAATAATAGCAACACTGCTGATATGATATAAACAGATCTGTAATCACGACCCCTGCGTGTGTGTGTGTGTGTGTGTGTGTCTGTGCGTGTGTGTGTGAGAGAGAGTGTGTGTGTGTGTGTGAGAGTTTGTGTGTGTGTGTGTGTGTGTGTGTGTGTCTGCGCAGAAGCACACGGTCACAGCAGATCTCGGAGTGTGTACTCACTGGTCTTCTTCTTGACGTCCAGAGCGATCTCGATGCCCTGATCGAAGAAATCCACCACCTGCTGGAAGTCTGCCTCCTTGAACTGACGAGACGTGAGAGCAGGGGATCCTGGGAAACCAGCGGAGCACAGTTTGAGTGAGTGTGTGTGTGTGTGTGTGTGTGTGTGCGAGTGCGCGTGTGAGTGTCTGTGTGTGTGTCTGTGTGTGTGTCTGTGTGTGTGAGAGAGTTTGTGTGTGTAAGTGTGTGTGTGTGTGTGTGTGTGTGTGTGTGGGTGTGTGAGAGTGTGAGAGAGAGTGTGTGTGTGTGTGTGGGTGTGTGAGAGTGTGAGAGAGAGTGTGTGTGTGTGAGAGAGAGAAAGTGTGAGTGTGTGTGTGTGAGAGAGAGAGAGTTTGAGTGTCTGTGTGTGTGTGTTGTGTGTGTGTGTGTGTGTGTGTGAGAGAGTGGGCGTGTCTGAGTGTTTGTGTGTGGCGTGCGTGAGTCTGTGTGTGTGAGTGTGTGTATGTGTGTGAGTACGTGTGTGTGTGTCTGTATCATATCAGGACACAACTCTGTATAATGACATGGGTATGACACAGGTATTACAAGGAGAGGGTTCTTATGAGCACATAACCCATGACCCCATTTTT
>NW_020527090.1:0-36343 GCF_003368295.1 Carassius auratus | reverse complement strand
AGAATAATAATAATAATTAAGCTGCAAGCAGCGAATGAACGGGCCCTCGCACCCGGGCTCACCCCATCGCTGTGGCTTTAGTAAAAGGGTGTACGTTGAGAAATATGCATTTTAAACTCATAAATATAAGTGCAATATATCAAAGTTTATTTCCATATGTGTGCCAATCTTCCTGTTGCCAGCAGGTGGCGCTATCGTTATAATGGGAATATTGGCCTTCAGATGTGTTCAAGCCAGGACCCTTATCACACATGTGAAGTTTGGGCAAGATCGGACATTTTATGCCTGAGTTATAACATCTTTTATTCCCATGGCGAGACATCGAACTTCGTCATGGGCGACATGGACATGCCTTTTAACAAAAACTCAAGATCTTCACAACTAAACATCACACAGGTCTTTAGATTAGACTGACCACAAAAAAGACATTGATGTCATAACATTTCTAGGAGTAGTTTGTCACAGTGTAAAATATGTCACTTCCAGTTGCCAATAGGTGGCACTATGACTATAACTGAATATTGGCATGTAGATCTGTTCAGGTGAAGAGTCTTATCAAAAATGTGAAGTTTGGGGCGGATTGGACATTGTATGTGCGAGTTATAGCACCATCATTTTTCATGGCGAATCATCGAAATTTGTCAGGCCGCCATGGACACGCCCTTTAACGAAACCTCAATTCCTTCGCAATTTAACATGGCAAAGGGCTTTAGATTACACTGACCAAGTTTGGTGTTGATCTGAATAAATCTCTAGGAGGAGTTCGTTAAAATACAACCCCTGAAAATGACAAAAACAACACCAATTTTGCAGGGAAAATTAAAAATAACCGACTTCCTGTTGGGATTCGGATTTCGTACCAAGAGACTTTTTTGTAGCTATTGGTGTGTTACATATGTTTACCGATTTTCGTACATGTATATGACATGTAGCTCGAGGCGCACTCCATTGAAAATGTATAGGTGGCGCTATCGAGCCATTTTGCCACACCCAATGGAATATTAGCCTCCAGATGTGTTCAGGTCAGTACTCTTATCAAACATTTGAAGTTTGGGCAAGATCTGATATTTTATGACTGAGTTACAACAACTTCTACTCCCATGGCGAGACATCGAACTTTGACATGGCGCCATGGACACGCCCTTTAACGAAAACTCAAGATCTTCTCAATTTAACATCGTACAGGCCTTTAGATTAGACTGACGACAAAAAAGACATTGATGTCAAAAATTTCTAGGAGTAGTTTGTCGCAGCGTAAAATATGTCACTTCCTGTTGCCAATAGGTGGCGCTATGACTATAACTAAATATGGTCATGTCAAACTGTTCAGGACAGGAGTCTCATCAAACATGTGAAGTTTGGGGCAGATTGGTCATTGTATGTCTGAGTTATAGCAACTTCCTGTTTCATGGCGAATCATCGAAATTCGCCAGGCCGCCACACACAGGCCCTTTAACGAAAACTCAAAAGCTTCGCAATTTAACATCGCAAAGGCCTTTAGATTAGGCATACCAAATTTGGTGTTGATCTGAATTAATCTCTAGGAGGAGTTCGTTAAAATACAACGCATGGAAATGACAAAAATGACACAAAATTTGCTCATAATATTAGAATAACCGACTTCCTGTTGGGGTTTCGGATTTTGCTCCAAGAGACTTTTTTGTAGGTATTGGAGAGGTACATGTGTATACCGATTTTCATACATGTACATGAAACGTAGCTCGAGGCGCACACCGTTGAACGTGTATAGGTGGCGCTGTTGAGCCATTTTGCCACACCCACTTCTGAAACCCATATCAGACGTAAATTTTCGCCAGTTCTGAGGTGTGTGCAAAGTTTCATGACTTTTCGAGCATGTTTAGGCCCTCAAAAATGCGATTCATCTTAGAGAAGAATAATAATAATAATAATAATAATAATAATAATAACGGAGCAATTCCAAGAGGGTCCTCACACCATCGGTGCTCGGGCCCTAATTAAAGCTGCAAGCAGCGATGAACGGGCCCTCGCACCCGGGCTCACCGCAATCGTGTGGCTTTAGTAAAAAGGTGAAGGTGAGAAATATGCATTTCAAATCGTTAATATAAGTGGAATATCTCAAAGTCACTTATATGTGCCAATTTTCCTGTTGCCAATAGGTGGCGATATCATTATAATGGAATATTGGCCTTCAGATGTGTTCAGGCTACGAGTCTTATCGAACATGTGAAGTTTGGAGAATATCGAACATTTCAAGCCTGAGTTACAACAACTTCTCTTGCTGTGGCGAGACATCAAATTTTGTCATGGCGCCATGGACACATCTTTTAACAAAATCTAAAGATCTCCACAATTTAACATTGCAAAGACCTTTAGATTAGACTGACCAAAATAAAATGTTGATGTCATAAAATTTCTTGGAGTAGTTCTTTGCAGTGTAAAACATGACACTTCCTGTTGCCAGCAGGTGGCACTATGACTATGACTGAATATGGGCATGTAGATCTGTTAAGGGCATAAGTCTTATCTAACATGTGAAGTTTGAGGCAGATTGGACATTGTATGTCTGAGTTACAGCAACTTCCTTTTTCATGGCGAAACATTGAAATTTGTCAGGCCGCCATGGACACGCCCTTTAACGAAACCTCAAGATCTTCGCAATTTAACATCGCAAAGGGCTTAAGATTACACTGACCAAGTTTGGTGTTGATCTGAATAAATCCCTAGGAGGAGTTCGTTAAAGTACAACCCCTGAAAATGGCAAAAACAACAGCAATTTTGCAGGGAAAATTCAAAATAACCAACTTCCTGTTGGGATTCGCATTTCGTACCAAGAGACTTTTTTGTAGCTATTGGTGTGTTACATATGTTTACCGATTTTCGTACATGTACGTGACACGTAGCTCGAGGCGCACTCCATTGAAAGTGCATAGGTGGCGCTATCGAGCCATTTT
Source organism: Carassius auratus (assembly GCF_003368295.1). NCBI lineage: Eukaryota > Metazoa > Chordata > Actinopteri > Cypriniformes > Cyprinidae > Carassius > Carassius auratus. Next base: position 33,410 of record NW_020527090.1, on the reverse strand, counting down.
GCCACACCCAATGGAATATTGGCCTCCAGATGTGGGCAGGTCAGTATTCTTATCAAACAGGTGAAGTTTGGGCAAGATCTGATATTTTATGCCTGAGTTACAACAACTTCTACTCCCATGGCGAGACATCGAACTTTGTCATGGCGCCATGGACACGCCCTTTAACGAAAACTCAAGATCTTCACAGTTTAACATCGCACAGGCCTTTATATTAGACTGACCACAAAAAAGACATTGATGTCATAAAATTTCTAGGAGTAGTTCTTCGGAGCATAAAATATGTCACTTCCTGTTGCCAATAGGTGGCGCTATGACTATAACTGAATATGGGCATGTCAATCTGTTCAGTTCCAGAGTCTTATCAACCATGTGAAGTTTGGGGCAGATTGGACATTGTATGTCTGAGTTATAGCAACTTCATTTTTCATGGCGAATCATCGAAATTCGCCAGGCCGCCACTGACACGCCCTTTGACGAAAACTCAAAATCTTCGCAATTTAACATCGCAAAGGCCTTTAGATTAGGCATACCAAATTTGGTGTTGATCTGAATAAGTCTCTAGGAGGAGTTCGTTAAAATACAACTCATGGAAATGGCAAAAATGACATAAAATTTGCTCATATTATTAAAAATAACCGACTTCCTGTTGGGATTCGGATTTCGTACCAGGAGACTTTTTTGTAGCTATTGGTGTGTTACATATGTGTACCGATTTTCATACATGTACGTGAAACATAGCTCGAGGCGCACACCGTTGAAAGTGTATAGGTGGCGCTGTCGAGCCATTTTGCCACACCCACTTCTGAAACCCATATCAGATGTAAATTTTCGCCGGTTCTGAGGTGTGTGCAAAGTTTCATGACTTTTTGAGTATGTTTAGGCCCCCAAAAATGTGATTCATTTTGGAGAAGAAGAATAATAATAATAATTAAAGCTGCAAGCAGCGATGAACGGGCCCTCGCACCCGGGCTCACCGCAATCGTGTGGCTTTAGTAAAAAGGTGAAGGTGAGAAATATGCATTTCAAATTGTTAATATAAGTGGAATATGTCAAAGTCACTTATGTGCCAATTTTCCTGTTGCCAATAGGTGGCGCTATCATTATAATGGAATATTAGCCTTCAGATGTGTTCAGGCTAGGAGTCTTATCGAACATGTGAAGTTTGGGGAATATCGAACATTTCAAGCCTGAGTTACAACAACTTCTCTTGCTGTGGCGAGACATCAATTTTTTTCATGGCGCCATGGACACGCCCTTTAACAAAATCTAAAGATCTCCACAATTTAACATTGCAAAGACCTTTAGATTAGACTGACCAAAATAAAATGTTGATGTCATAAAATTTCTTGGAGTAGTTCTTTGCAGTGTAAAACATGACACTTCCTGTTGCCAGCAGATGGCGCTATGACTATGATTGAATATGGGCATGTAGATCTGTTAAGGGCAGAAGTCTTATCTAACATGTGAAGTTTGAGGCAGATTGGACATTGTATGTCTGAGTTACAGCAACTTCCTTTTTCATGGCGAAACATCAAAATTTGTCAGGCCGCCATGGACACGCCCTTTAACGAAACCTCAAGATCTTCGCAATTTGACATCGCAAAGGGCTTAAGATTACACTGACCAAGTTTGGTGTTGATCTGAATAAATCTCTAGGAGGAGTTCGTTAAAGTACAACCCCTGAAAATGGCAAAAACAACACCAATTTTGCAGGGAAAATTCAAAATAACCAACTTCCTGTTGGGATTCGCATTTCATACCAGGAGACTTTTTTGTAGCTATTGGTGTGTTACATATGTGTACCGATTTTCGTACATGTACGTGACACGTAGCTCGAGGCGCACTCCATTGAAAGTGTATAGGTGGCGCTATCGAGCCATTTTGCCACACCCAATGGAATATTGTTCTCCAGATGTGGGCAGGTCAGTACTCTTATCAAACAGGTGAAGTTTGGGCAAGATCTGATGTTTTATGCCTGAGTTACAACAACTTCTACTCCTATGGCGAGACATCAAACTTTGTCACGGCGCCATGGACACGCCCTTTAACGAAAACTCAAGATCTTCACAGTTTAACATTGCACAGGCCTTTAGATTAGACTGAACACAAAAAAGACATTGATGTCATAAAATTTCTAGGAGTAGTTCTTCGGAGCATAAAATATGACACTTCCTGTTGCCAATAGGTGGCGCTATGATTATAACTGAATATGGGCATGTCAATCTGTTCAGTTCTAGAGTCTTATCAACCATGTCAAGTTTGGGGCAGATTGGACATTGTATGTCTGAGTTATAGCAACTTCATTTTTCATGGCGAATCATCGAAATTCGCCAGGCCGCCACTGACACGCCCTTCGACGAAAACTCAAAATCTTCGCAATTTAACATCGCAAAGGCCTTTAGATTAGGCATACCAAATTTGGTGTTGATCTGAATAAGTCTCTAGGAGGAGTTCGTTAAAATACAACTCATGGAAATGGCAAAAATGACACAAAATTTGCTCATATTATTAAAAATAACCGACTTCCTGTTGGCATTTGGATTTCGTACCAGGAGACTTTTTTGTAGCTATTGGTGTGTTACATATGTGTACCGATTTTCATACATGTACGTGAAACATAGCTCGAGGCGCTCACCGTTGAAAGTGTATAGGTGGCGCTGTCGAGCCATTTTGCCACACCCACTTCTGAAACCCATATCAGATGTAAATTTTCGCCGGTTCTGAGGTGTGTGCAAAGTTTCATGACTTTTTGAGTATGTTTAGGCCCTCAAAAATGCGATTCATTTTGGAGAAGAAGAATAATAATAATAAATATAGCTGCAAGCAGCGATGGCGGGCTCAAGCCACCAATGCCATCGCCACCCCCGGTGGCATCAGGTAAACTGTGCCCAGCGGGCACATGCATTCACAATATCCCTCTGGCAGTGAAGTTTTAAGGGATATGGCAGTTAAAGGGTTAATCCGAATCATCTAGACTTTAAAATCACATTCATATATAACTTTAGTAACACTTTACAATAAGATTTCATTTATAAACATTATGTTAACATGAATAATATTTATATAGAATTCATTCATGTCAGTTAATATTCCAAACTTAAACATTAAAACATTGTTTTATTGTGATTTTTTTCCAAGCACATTTTACCAATTCCAAACCATATCAATCTTAATAACTACCATTATTTTTTATTTAATCATTTATGAGTGCTATACAATAGTCCAGGAAAGCTGGAAGAGAAAAACTCCTTATATTCATGTGTGCAGAATTATTAGGCATGTTTTCTTTTACAGATGAAATGCGCTAAAAAAGAGTTTTAACTCAAACTGTTTTAACTCAAAGTCGAAATTATGAAATACCCATGAGAAATATCAAACACAAATGCAATACAGAAATGGATAAATTAAGACTTGACCATTGTACAAAAATGCTGACAGGGTCATGAGGTCAGAAAAGAAGAAGAAAAAACAGGTTAAGAAGAACTGACAAAAAGAATTGCAAAATAATTAGGAATTAATGTGAAGATTAATTTTTAGTCAATTTTGCAAGACAGACTTTCAGGAAAGGAGGTGGAATAAAAATGAGCTCCTAAATCTTAATCCCGGATTCTGGAAGATATATTCCTCAAACCATCGGACAAGAGGAGGTGGTGCTGGTCCTTCACGAGTCACTCTAATCTGTTCATAAAGCCTATATATAAAGTCTTAATATATAGTATTTCACAATACTTCATGGTATTCTAATTAAATCATTTTTTGGAATCTTAGATCTCTCAGAACCTGACACATTGTAATTCTGAGACTCCAGGAAAGTGTCAGTTCTGTAAAATGTTGGCACTGGAGACTAAATGCTCCCTGATAGTTTCACACCTAATTCACTTAACACACACACACACACATACACACACACATTACCCACAGTGACAGAGGGACAGAGTGACATCAGATGTATGATAGTTTTTTAATTTTCTATCATCCATATAGTGTTGTATAGTCATGAAACTATGCATATTTCCTCAGAATGACTTGTCTTCTATGTGTATATTTTTTTAAGTGTTTAGAAGCTGCACTTAAAAAAAATAAAAGACATTTACTGGTTACTTTTTTACTGTTATTTCAAAAAATCACCATGACAAAACCATTCAAGCTATTCAAAATTAATTCGCACCTGTTCTGTAAGATAAATTCTTTAAACAGTGGTAAAAGAGGATGTGGTGCTGATCCTTCAAGAGTCACTCAAAACATATCTGTCCATAAAGCCTATAAAGAACTATTCTTAATATACAGTTCACAATACTTCAGCTTGTTATTCTAATTATGTGAGGGTTATTTTATCAGTAAAATACATAAAATACATATTATTTTTCTTTGAAAGATTTCTATAAATGATTTAAATCATACTTGTTTCTACAATAATTATTTAAAAGTAATCCTATAGCACCATCTGGTGGCCATTATTGGTACTAAGAATTGCAAGCTTGATTTATATGTTTTGATAGTTTTAATTTTATGCTGGCTCTTGAAAATGATAAAGCTATGAAACTTACTGTGCTTCCTTCAAATGATGACTTCTACCTATATAAAAAAATATGAAGAGTTGTAATTAAAAATTTTAAAGATATAGTAAAATAACTATTGTATTTTTTTATGTTACTTTAATAAATCGCTATGGCCACACCATTTAAGGTATCCTAAACCCATTCGAAATTTAACATCTTCAGTATATGGCTTCATGTTAAAACAGTTTGGTGTGAACTACTTGTGTCTTCTTGGAGGAGAATGAATTCATTTACAGCCTGAGTTTATCATAAATCCACAATAACATTTCTGAGTTCTGTATCAATCTGTGTTGTTGTTTGTTTATTTTAATTTTTTTTATTTTTCATAGGAAGATAACTGACCCTTTACTCTCCTTTTTAATAAATGTGCTTATAAAACCAAGAACAAGCTATTTATAGCTGTATTTATAAACTGCTTACTAATGACTATTAATATTGGGACAAGGCTTTATAAAGCATGAACTGACTATTTACTAATGAGTGCAGTTATTATAAAGTGTTATCAATGCATTTGCTAATCTTAACAAATTAGACATTATTTTACAGTGTTATCAAATCCTTAAATGATTTGTAAGTGTTTTGTAATGATTTTATTGACCTACAAGCATTTGTGAAAGTTCTGCTTGCATTACAGCTTAGTCTTGATCTGTGAGCTGAACAGATTTACGGTTACATCCATGAGATTATGTAAATTCAAATAAATATCATGTCACAGGATGTCAGAGGTCAGTATCAAATGAGTTTGAAATTATTATCTGCAGCACAAATAAGGTTTTTTAGGATTTTTAAAAAAAACCTAAAACTGTCAGAAAAGGATAAGGCCTAAGATTTCTATGTGAGTGGCTAAATTTATTTGTTTTTATAACTATAATGCATAAACTATGAAATTATACAAAATGTATAAAAAAGTACAACAGTTATTGTTTTCCAATGTTTTTTATTTATTTAATTTATTTTTTGGGATTTACATAAAAACAAATTAGCCTACTGCAATCATTCTAAACAGCTTGAATAAAACCTGTTAATATTTATTATAGACCACTGTAACTGTGTATAATCTAAGAAACAAGTTTATTATGAAAATAAAAGTGTGTACACCAGATAAATTGGACGATAAAGAAATTGCTAACAATAGTATAATAGAGCATGTTTTAGGTTTTTAGGCGTTTAGATGCAGAAATGGACAAATCAAATGTAAAATAAAATGTAATTGATTTAATTAAATATAGATTAATTCTTGTTAGAGCAAAATAATAAATAAATGCGTACACACATTAAAAAAGCCGCCAAAATGAATGAGTTTCCTTTTTTATATGTAGATTAAAATTGAAGACAGAAGCAGCTGGTATATGCGGTCACTTAATATTCAAATCCAGTAGATCCACTTCAGATTTATTTCTCAACAGTTTATGTTCACGTGGCTGTTTTCGTTTATATTCGCCAAGCTATTATGTATTTTGAAATAATCTTGTCCGTGATGTGTTCATTCTTACGACGAAAGGCAGAATCCTGCAGCTCGAGAGATACATGTTATTCTGCCAGTCGCGCTTTCAAATAGTCTTGCACACTTAAACGGGTCACAAACACCTGCATTTAGGACGTGTTGTGTTATAATGGGTGTATTGTGTGCATTTATGACAATATTTTATTTGAAAAAGCTCTTAAACAAGAATAAATTCGTTTGTTTTGAACTTGTGACACTGTGTGCGCTGATCGGAGCAGTGATTTCAGATAGGCAGCCGCGAATATTTCATTTTCACACAAACAGTTCAAAAACATCTGAATGTAGCTCCTGGTGTGTTCTAATTGGTGAATTGTGTAATATCGCTTTAATATTTTAATTTTAAAAGCTATAAAACAAGAATAAACTCGTTTTTTCTGAGCTCATCATTCCACACGCTCCTGCTCAGAGCGTGATTCATCTCTCGTGTTTCTCACGTATCTCTGACCACACATCAATTATTAATGAGCCCTGACCTGGTAATAATCATATATGTTGGTTTAGCTTGTCAGTGTGAATTAAATCTAAGTATTTATTTGTATTTTAACCGATTTAAAAATGAAACTAAAAGAGAGTCTCTTCCCTTTCAGTCGAATTTCCCTTTCAGGAATTGCACCTGTAGGGGCGCATTTTCTCTCAGACAATGTAAGTCTAAGCACATAATACTCAAACAGATGGACAGAGTGAGATGAGATGTCTGACAGTTTTTTAATTTTCTGTTATCCATACAGTGTTGTAAAGTCGTGAAACTATCCATATTTACTCAGAATGACTTTTTTTCTGTATGAAAAAAGGTTTTGAAGTGTTTGGAATTTAAAAATGCAGGACAATTAATAATTCCATTTTTACTGTCATTTAAAAAAATCTCCACGACAAAACCGTTCAAGCTATCCAAAATCCTTTGGCAATTTAAGTTGTTTAAAATGTTTTGGCATCATGTAGACAAAGTTTGGTGTGTATAGTGTTACTCTCCTCTGAGCAGTATGCATTAATTCACAGCTAAATGTAAAAAAAAATCCACATTCAAATCAAAATAGCTGACTTCCTGTTGATCGTAGCTGATGACTGTGAATTAGAAAGTTGTCCGTCTTGATAAGAACAATTTTTGTACCGAGTTTGGTATCTGTAGCTAAAACTAACCCCCCCACTTTTGACAAAAGGTGGCGCTATAGAGTGCCTCTTCCACGCCCTCTTATGAACTTTTGCCAGTGTCTAGTTATCATAAATACTGATATGTGTTCTGAATTTCATGAAATTCTAAGTATGTTATATGCCTTAAAATCACCTGAGAAGTATTCAAGTTTGACATGTTGCCACGGCAACAATATTTTTAGATATCAATATCCCCCTAGCAGATTAATATAGGCTGTGTTTTAACATTATTCTGATGAAGTTTGAAGCAAATCGAGTAAAAATAAGATGCTGAATACAAAGCATTTTGAAAATGACACACTTCCTGCTGCCAGTTGGTGGCGCTATAACTTTGACTCCTAATAGTCACATATATGCGATCGACATCATACAACGAATAATCTGATGAAGTTTGATTAAAATCAGGAAATGTATGTGGATGGTATTAGACACTTCCTGTTTCTCATTTCTCGCCATAATTTCAACGCCTCGCCACGAGCAAACCGTTTGAGATATCAAAAATCCCCTGGCAATTTTTCATCCCCAGTGTCTTGAGATCATGTTGACCGAGTTTGGCGGCAATCGAGTAAAAAACCTATGACAAGTATTTCAAATTCCAGAGCATGCGCTTTTTACATAACTCTAAATAGCTGACTTCCTGTTGGGCGGAGCCTATGACATGCAATACGCAAGTTGTTCGGCACGATGAGATCTATATGTGTACTGAGTTTCATATTAATACGTGCAAGTATGTGTGAGCTATACATCAACATTTATGACTGTGTTCCAGGGGGCGCTGTAGAGCCCCTGTGCCACGCCCGTGTCCCAGCCTCTGCAGGCTCCTAAAGGCCACAGATTCCAAATTGTGCGCAAACTTTCAAGAGTTTTTGAGTATGTTAAGGACTCCAAAAGCCCCCACAACTTTGACGACAAATATGAATAATAAACCCCAAATAGGCAACTTCCTGTTGGGCGGAGCCTATGATATGCAATACGAAAGTTGTTTGTATTGATGAGTTCTATATGTGTACCGAGTTTCGTACGTCTACGTGCAAGTATGTATGATATATGGCCCTCCATATTCCAGGGGGCGCTGTAGAGCCCCTGTGCCACGCCCGTGTATCAGTCTCTGCCCGGCCCTAATGGCCGCAGGTTCCAATGTGTGTGCCAATTTTCAAGACTTTTTAAGCATGTTAAGGGCCCCAAAAGCCCCCGAAACCTTGAAGAAAAATAATAATAATAAATAATAATAATAATAATAATAATAATAATAATAACAAATAATCCTAAGGAAAACAATAGGGCTCTCGCCCTCCAGGCTTGAGCCCTAATAATAATAATAATAATATAGCTGCAAGCAGCAATGTCGGGCTCAAGCCATCAGTGCAACGCCACCCCGGTGGCATCGGGAAAACTGTGCCCAGCGGGCATAAGCATTTACAGTAACCCTCTGACAATCAAGTTTTAAGGGATGCGGCAGTTAAAGGGTTAATCCGACCAATCTAGACTTTGAAATCACATACACAGAACAATATATATATAACTTTAGTAATACTTTATTTTTATATTTATAAAAAATTTATAAGGTGTGCATTCTAGCTGACACCTATATGAACACATTACAATTGTTTTGTGACTGCAAGTCTTTCTTCTCAAATGCTATTGAGCTTCAAATTTGCATTTGAGCCCATGTGAAAAAGTAGCATAATTTACATATGACTTACAGTTTGTTGTAATAAATATCAAACATTCAAATTAATTGTGCATTATAGCTGTCACCTAGATGAACAATTACAGTTGTTTTTATGACTGTAAGTCATTCTCTTCAAATGCTACTGACGTTAGAAAAGTGTATAACAATATCACATGTAACTTTAGAGACCGGCCCTAAATTTGAGACTCTCGAATGTCCAATGTCAAGACAACTTTATGCCTGTTTTTTTTTTCTTTAGTTTTTTTTCTCTGTGCCGGATTGCTGATGTGCTATACCCAGGCATAGATGTCTATCCATCAATTACGAACATTCAGCCGCAAACATGAGGTGTGAGCGGTCGCGAGCACATATTGGAGAATGGCGCATGTTTTTTTTTTTTTTTTGAGCAACTGGGATGGTGCCCCCTCTGGGAGTTGGTGCCCTACGAAGACTGCATACTCTGCATATAGGGAGCGGCAGTACTATCTGGAAGATATATTCCTCAAACCATCGTACAAGAGAAGGTGATGCTAATCCTTCAAGAATCGCTCAAAAGCTATTCAAGTGTACAGTTTCCTTTTATTGCATCTTGAAATAAATATTTCTGAATTCTGAATCAAGCTGGGTTGTGTTTATTCATTTATTTTATAAGACAACTGAGACTTTAATCTATTTTGTAATATATGTGCTTTTAAACCAAGAACAATTTATTTATAGATGTATTACTGCTTAATAATGACTATTATTAAGGGAAAAGGCTTTATAATCATGAACTATTTACTAATGCTTAGCTAATGAGTGCAGTTATTATAAAGTGTTACCAATGCATTTACTAATGTTAACAAATTAGACATTATTTTACAGTGTTACCAAATCCTTAAATAATTTATTAGTGTTTTGTAATGATTTTAATGACCTATAAGCATTTGTGAAATAGTTTTGCTTGCATTGCAGCTTTATCTGTCAGTTGAAGAGTTTTACTGTTACATCCATGAGATTAATAAATGTCATGTCACGTCACAGGTTGTCATAGGTCAGTATCAAATGAGTTTGAAATTATTATTTGCAGCACAAATAAGGATTCTTAGGATGTTTTTAAATCCCTAAAACTGTCAGAAAAGGATAAGGCCTAAGAGATTTCTTAACCTGTAATGAAAGGAAAAAACACCACCATTAGCAACAACAAAAACAATAACAATTTAAAATACAGATTTTTTTTTTCCTGATTATTAAAGGGATGATTAGGTCTCTCTCTCTCTCTCTCTCTCTCTCTCTCTCTCTCTCTCTCTCTCTGCCAGACAGCCCCTCCCTACAATCCACACACACTGTCAGTCACCAAACATTCATAGTCACCAACCCCCTCACACTCCCCCTCCCTCTCCCCCTCCCTTTCCTCACACAGACAGAGTGAGATCATGTCAGTTGAGAAGTCTGACAGTTTTTTAATTTTCTGTTATCCATACAGTGTTGTAAAGTCGTGAAACTATGCATATTTCCTCAGAATGATTTGATCTTTGTATGAAAAAATGCTTTGAAGTGTTTGGAAGCTGCAATTTAAACATACAAGACAATTAATGTTTCCCTTTTTACTGTCATTTCAAAAAATCACCACGACAAAAGCGTTCAAGCTAACCAAAATCCGTTCGCAATTTAAGTTCCTCAATGTTTTTTCTTCATGTTGACAAAGTTTGGTGTGTATAGTGTACTTCCCCTGTGAGGAGTATGCATTAATTCACAACTGTAAAATCTCAAAAATACACATTCAAATCAAAATAGCCGACTTCCTGTTGGTCGTAGCTGATGACTGTGAATTAGAAAGTTGTCCGTCTTGAAAAGAACAATTTATGTACCAAGTTTGGTGTCTGTAGCTAAAACTAACCCCCCCACTTTTGACAAAAGGTGGCGCTATAGAGTGCCTCCTTCACGCCCTTTTAAAAGCTTTTGCCATTGTCTAGCTATCACTAATACTGATATGTGTTTTGAGTTTCATGTAAATCTGAGCTAGTTATCTGCCTAAAAATCACCAGAACAGAACATTCAAGTTTGACACGTTGCCATAGCAACACTATATTAGATATAAATATCCCCACAACAGATTTTCTTCGGCCGTGTTTTGTCATTATTCTGATGAAGTTTGAAGCAAATCAAGTAAAAATAAGATGCTGAATTCAAAGCGTTTTGAAAATGATTCACTTCCTGCTGCCAGTTGGTGGCGCTATAACTTTGACTCCTAATAGTCACATATATATGATCGGTATCATACAATGAACAAACCAATTAAGTTTGATCAAATTCAGGAAATGTATGTGGATGTTATTAGACATTTCCTGTTTCTCATTTCTCGCCATAATTTCAACGCCTCGCCACGGGCAAACCGTTCGAGATATCAAAAATCTCTTCGCAATTTAGCATCCCCAATGTCTTGAGATCGTGTTCACCGAGTTTGGTGGTGAACGGGTGGAGTTCCTCAGAGGAGTATATCAAATTCCAGAGCATGAGTTTTTCATAAAACCCTAAATAGCCAACTTCCTGTTGGGCGGAGCTTATGACATGCAGTGTGAAAGTTGTTTGGTTTGATGAGTTATATATATGTACCAAGTTTCATATGTATACGTGCAAGTATGCATGATATATGGCCCTCAGTACTACAGGGGGCGCTGTAGAGCCTCTGTGCCACGCCCGTGTATCAGACTCTGCCCGGCCCTAATGGCCGCAGGTTCCAAGGTGTGTGGCAATTTTCAAGAGTTTTTGAGCATGTTAAGGGCCCCAAAAGCCTCCGAAACCTTGAAGAAAAATAATAATAATAATAATAATAACAAATAATCCTAAGGAAAACAATAGGGCTCTCGCCCTCCAGGCTTGAGCCCTAATAATAAACGGAGCAATTCCAATAGGGTCCTCACACCATCGGTGCTCGGGCCCTAATAATAAACGGAGCAATTCCAATAGGGTCCTCACACCATCGGTGCTCGGGCCCTAATAATAATTAAAGCTGCAAGCAGCGATGAACGGGCCCTCGCACCTGGGCTCACCGCCATCGTGTGGCTTTAGTAAAAAGGTGAACGTTGAGAAATATGCATTTAAACTCATAAATATAAGTGCAATATATCAAAGTTTATTCCATATGTGTGCCAATCTTCCTGTTGCCAGCAGGTGGCGCTATCGTTATAATGGAATATTGGCCTTCAGATGTGTTCAAGCCAGGACCCTTATCACAGATGTGAAGTTTGGGCAAGATCGGACATTTTATGCCTGAGTTATAACATCTTTTATTCCCATGGCGAGACATCGAACTTCGTCATGGCGACATGGACATGCCTTTTAACAAAAACTCAAGATCTTCACAACTAAACATCACACAGGTCTTTAGATTAGACTGACCACAAAAAAGACATTGATGTCATAAAATTTCTAGGAGTAGTTTGTCACAGTGTAAAATATGTCACTTCCAGTTGCCAATAGGTGGCGCTATGACTATAACTGAATATTGGCATGTAGATCTGTTCAGGTGAAGAGTCTTATCAAAAATGTGAAGTTTGGGGCAGATTGGACATTGTATGTGTGAGTTATAGCACCATCATTTTTCATGGCGAATCATCGAAATTTGTCAGGCCGCCATGGACACGCCCTTTAACGAAGCCTCAATTCCTTCGCAATTTAACATGGCAAAGGGCTTTAGATTACACTGACCAAGTTTGGTGTTGATCTGAATAAATCTCTAGGAGGAGTTCGTTAAAATACAACCCCTGAAAATGACAAAAACAACACCAATTTTGCAGGGAAAATTAAAAATAACCGACTTCCTGTTGGGATTCGGATTTCGTACCAAGAGACTTTTTTGTAGCTATTGGTGTGTTACATATGTTTACCGATTTTCGTACATGTATATGACATGTAGCTCGAGGCGCACTCCATTGAAAATGTATAGGTGGCGCTATCGAGCCATTTTGCCACACCCAATGGAATATTAGCCTCCAGATGTGTTCAGGTCAGTACTCTTATCAAACATTTGAAGTTTGGGCAAGATCTGATATTTTATGACTGAGTTACAACAACAACTACTCCCATGGCGAGACATCGAATTTTGACATGGCGCCATGGACACGCCCTTTAACGAAAACTCAAGATCTTCTCAATTTAACATCGTACAGGCCTTTAGATTAGACTGACGACAAAAAAGACATTAATGTCAAAAATTTCTAGGAGTAGTTTGTCGCAGCGTAAAATATGTCACTTCCTGTTGCCAATAGGTGGCGCTATGACTATATCTGAATATGGTCGTGTCAAACTATTCAGGACAGGAGACTCAGCAAACATGTGAAGTTTGGGGCAGATTGGTCATTGTATGTCTGAGTTATAGCAACTTCCTGTTTCATGGCGAATCATCGAAATTCGCCAGGCCGCCACACACAGGCCCTTCAACGAAAACTCAAAAGCTTCGCAATTTAACATCGCAATGGCCTTTAGATTAGGCATACCAAATTTGGTGTTGATCTGAATTAATCTCTAGGAGGAGTTCGTTAAAATACAATGCATGGAAATGACAAAAATGACACAAAATTTGCTCATAATATTAGAAATAACCGACTTCCTGTTGGGTTTCGGATTTTGCTCCAAGAGACTTTTTTGTAGTTATTGGAGAGTTACATGTGTATACCGATTTTCATACATGTACATGAAACGTAGCTCGAGGCGCACACCGTTGAACGTGTATAGGTGGCGCTGTTGAGCCATTTTGCCACACCCACTTCTGAAACCCATATCAGACGTAAATTTTCGCCAGTTCTGAGGTGTGTGCAAAGTTTCATGACTTTTCGAGCATGTTTAGGCCCTCAAAAATGCGATTCATCTTAGAGAAGAATAATAATAATAATTAAAGCTGCAAGCAGCGATGAACGGGCCCTCGCACCCGGGCTCACCGCCATCGTGTGGCTTTAGTAAAAAGGTGTACGTTGAGAAATATGCATTTAAACTCATAAATATAAGTGCAATATATCAAAGTTTATTCCATATGTGTGCCAATCTTCCTGTTGCCAGCAGGTGGCGCTATCGTTATAATGGAATATTGGCCTTCAGATGTGTTCAAGCCAGGACCCTTATCACACATGTGAAGTTTGGGCAAGATCAGACATTTTATGCCTGAGTTATAACATCTTTTATTCCCATGGCGAGACATCGAACTTCGTCATGGCGACATGGACATGCCTTTTAACAAAAACTCAAGATCTTCACAACTAAACATCACACAGGTCTTTAGATTAGACTGACCACAAAAAAGACATTGATGTCATAAAATTTCTAGGAGTAGTTTGTCACAGTGTAAAATATGTCACTTCCAGTTGCCAATAGGTGGCGCTATGACTATAACTGAATATTGGCATGTAGATCTGTTCAGGTGAAGAGTCTTATCAAAAATGTGAAGTTTGGGGCGGATTGGACATTGTATGTGTGAGTTATAGCACCATCATTTTTCATGGCGAATCATCGAAATTTGTCAGGCCGCCATGGACACGCCCTTTAACGAAACCTCAATTCCTTCGCAATTTAACATGGCAAAGGGCTTTAGATTACACTGACCAAGTTTGGTGTTGATCTGAATAAATCTCTAGGAGGAGTTCGTTAAAATACAACCCCTGAAAATGACAAAAACAACACCAATTTTGCAGGGAAAATTAAAAATAACCGACTTCCTGTTGGGATTCGGGTTTCGTACCAAGAGACTTTTTTGTAGCTATTGGTGTGTTACATATGTTTACCGATTTTCGTACATGTATATGACATGTAGCTCGAGGCGCACTCCATTCAAAATTTATAGGTGGCGCTATCGAGCCATTTTGCCACACCCAATGGAATATTAGCCTACAGATGTGTTCAGGTCAGTACTCTTATCAAACATTTGAAGTTTGGGCAAGATCTGATATTTTATGACTGAGTTACAACAACTTCTACTCCCATGGCGAGACATCGAACTTTGACATGGCGCCATGGACACGCCCTTTAACGAAAACTCAAGATCTTCTCAATTTAACATCGTACAGGCCTTTAGATTAGACTGACGACAAAAAAGACATTGATGTCAAAAATTTCTAGGAGTAGTTTGTCGCAGCGTAAAATATGTCACTTCCTGTTGCCAATAGGTGGCGCTATGACTATAACTGAATATGGTCATGTCAAACTGTTCAGGACAGGAGTCTCATCAAACATGTGAAGTTTGGGGCAGATTGGTCATTGTATGTCTGAGTTATAGCAACTTCCTGTTTCATGGCGAATCATCGAAATTCGCCAGGCCGCCACACACAGGCCCTTCAACGAAAACTCAAAAGCTTCGCAATTTAACATCGCAAAGGCCTTTAGATTAGGCATACCAAATTTGGTGTTGATCTGAATTAATCTCTAGGAGGAGTTCGTTAAAATACAACGCATGGAAATGACAAAAATGACACAAAATTTGCTCATAATATTAGAAATAACCGACTTCCTGTTGGGTTTCGGATTTTGCTCCAAGAGACTTTTTTGTAGGTATTGGAGAGTTACATGTGTATACCGATTTTCATACATGTACATGAAACGTAGCTCGAGGCGCACACCGTTGAACGTGTATAGGTGGCGCTGTTGAGCCATTTTGCCACACCCACTTCTGAAACCCATATCAGACGTAAATTTTCGCCAGTTCTGAGGTGTGTGCAAAGTTTCATGACTTTTCGAGCATGTTTAGGCCCTCAAAAATGCGATTCATCTTAGAGAAGAAGAATAATAATAATAATAATAATAATTAAACGGAGCAATTCCAAGAGGGTCCTCACACCATCGGTGCTCGGGCCCTAACACCATCGGTGCTCGGGCCCTAATAATAATAATAAACGGAGCAATTTCAAGAGGTCCTCACACCATCGGTGCTCGGCCCTAATTAAAGCTGCAAGCAGCGATGAACGGGCCCTCGCACCCGGCTCACCGCCATTGTGTGGCTTTGGTAAAAAGGTAAACGTTGAGAAATATGCATTTAAACTCATAAACATAAGTGCAAATATATCAAAGTTTATTCCATATGTGTGCCAATCTTCCTGTTGCCAGCAGGTGGACTATCATTATAATGGAATATTGCCTTCGATGTGTTCAAGCCAGGACCCTTATCACACATGTGAAGTTTGGCAAGACGGACATTTTATGCCTGAGTGTTAAAACATCTTTTATTCCCATGGTGAGACATCAAACTTCGTCATAGGCGTCATGACCGCCTTTTAACAAAAACTCAGAGATCTGTCACAACTAAACATCACACAGTCTTTAGATTAGATGACCACAAAAAAAGCTAATGTCATAAAATTCTAGGAGTAGTTTGTCACGTGTAAAATATTGTAACTTTCCTGTGCCAATAGGTGGCGGCTAATGACTATATACTGAATATTGGCATGTAGATGCTGTTCAGGTCAAGGGTCTGTATCCGAAACATGTGAAGTTTGGGGCAGATTGGACATTGTATGTCTGAGTTATGGCACCATCATTTTTCATGGCGAATCATCGAAATTTATCAGGCCGCCATGGACACGCCCTTTAACAAAACCTCAGATTCCTTCGCAATTTAACATCACAAAGGGCTTTAGATTACACTGACCAAGTTTGGTGTTGATCTGAATAAATCTCTAGGAGGAGTTCGTTAAAATACAACCCCTGAAAATGACAAAAACAACACCAATTTTGCAGGGAAATTAAAAATAACCGACTTCCTGTTGGGATTCGGATTTCGTACCAAGAGACTTTTTTGTAGCTATTGGTGTGTTACATATGTTTACCGATTTTCGTACATGTACATGACATGTAGCTCGAGGCGCACTCCATTGAAAATGTATAGGTGGCGCTATCGAGCCATTTTGCCACACCGAATGGAATATTAGCCTCCAGATGTGTGCAGGTCAGTACTCTTATCAAACATGTGAAGTTTGGGCAAGATCTGATATTTTATGCCTGAGTTACAACAACTTCTACTCCCATGGCGAGACATCGAACTTTGACATGACGCCATGGACACGCCCTTTAACGAAAATTCAAGATCTTCACAATTTAACATCGTACAGGCCTTTAGATTAGACTGACCACAAAAAAGACATTGATGTCATAAAATTTCTAGGAGTAGTTCTTCGCAGCGTAAAATATGACACTTCCTGTTGCCAATAGGTGGCGCTATGAATATAACTGAATATGGGCATGTCAATCTATTCAGTTTCAGAGTCTTATCAACCATGTGAAGTTTGGGGCAGATTGGACATTGTATGTCTGAGTTATAGCAACTTCATTTTTCATGGCGAATCATCGAAATTCGCCAGGCCGCCACTGACACGCCCTTCGACGAAAACTCAAAAGCTTCGCAATTTAACATCGCAAAGGCCTTTAGATTAGGCATACCAAATTTGGTGTTGATCTGAATGAATCTCTAGGAGGAGTTCGTTAAAATACAACGCATGGAAATGACAAAAATGAGACAAAATTTGCTCATAATATTAGAAATAACCGACTTCCTGTTGGGTTTCGGATTTTGCTCCAAGAGACTTTTTTGTAGGTATTAGAGAGTTACATGAGTATACCGATTTTCATACATGTACATGAAACGTAGCTCGAGGCGCACACCGTTGAACGTGTATAGGTGGCGCTGTTGAGCCATTTTGCAACACCCACTTCTGAAACCCACATCAGACATAAATTTTCGCCAGTTCTGAGGTGTGTGCAAAGTTTCATGACTTTTTGAGTATGTTTAGGCCCTCAAAAATGCGATTCATCTTAGAGAAGAAGAATAATAATAATAATTAAAGCTGCAAGCAGCGATGAACGGGCCCTCGCACCCGGGCTCACCGCCATCGTGTGGCTTTAGTAAAAAGGTGTACGTTGAGAAATATGCATTTAAACTCATAAATATAAGTGCAATATATCAAAGTTTATTCCATATGTGTGCCAATCTTCCTGTTGCCAGCAGGTGGCGCTATCGTTATAATGGAATATTGGCCTTCAGATGTGTTCAAGCCAGGACCCTTATCACACATGTGAAGTTTGGGCAAGATCGGACATTTTATGCCTGAGTTATAACATCTTTTATTCCCATGGCGAGACATCGAACTTCGTCATGGCGACATGGACATGCCTTTTAACAAAAACTCAAGATCTTCACAACTAAACATCACACAGGTCTTTAGATTAGACTGACCACAAAAAAGACATTGATGTCATAACATTTCTAGGAGTAGTTTGTCACAGTGTAAAATATGTCACTTCCAGTTGCCAATAGGTGGCGCTATGACTATAACTGAATATTGGCATGTAGATCTGTTCAGGTGAAGAGTCTTATCAAAAATGTGAAGTTTGGGGCGGATTGGACATTGTATGTGCGAGTTATAGCACCATCATTTTTCATGGCGAATCATCGAAATTTGTCAGGCCGCCATGGACACGCCCTTTAACGAAACCTCAATTCCTTCGCAATTTAACATGGCAAAGGGCTTTAGATTACACTGACCAAGTTTGGTGTTGATCTGAATAAATCTCTAGGAGGAGTTCGTTAAAATACAACCCCTGAAAATGACAAAAACAACACCAATTTTGCAGGGAAAATTAAAAATAACCGACTTCCTGTTGGGATTCGGATTTCGTACCAAGAGACTTTTTTGTAGCTATTGGTGTGTTACATATGTTTACCGATTTTCGTACATGTATATGACATGTAGCTCGAGGCGCACTCCATTGAAAATGTATAGGTGGCGCTATCGAGCCATTTTGCCACACCCAATGGAATATTAGCCTCCAGATGTGTTCAGGTCAGTACTCTTATCAAACATTTGAAGTTTGGGCAAGATCTGATATTTTATGACTGAGTTACAACAACTTCTACTCCCATGGCGAGACATCGAACTTTGACATGGCGCCATGGACACGCCCTTTAACGAAAACTCAAGATCTTCTCAATTTAACATCGTACAGGCCTTTAGATTAGACTGACGACAAAAAAGACATTGATGTCAAAAATTTCTAGGAGTAGTTTGTCGCAGCGTAAAATATGTCACTTCCTGTTGCCAATAGGTGGCGCTATGACTATAACTAAATATGGTCATGTCAAACTGTTCAGGACAGGAGTCTCATCAAACATGTGAAGTTTGGGGCAGATTGGTCATTGTATGTCTGAGTTATAGCAACTTCCTGTTTCATGGCGAATCATCGAAATTCGCCAGGCCGCCACACACAGGCCCTTCAACGAAAACTCAAAAGCTTCGCAATTTAACATCGCAAAGGCCTTTAGATTAGGCATACCAAATTTGGTGTTGATCTGAATTAATCTCTAGGAGGAGTTCGTTAAAATACAACGCATGGAAATGACAAAAATGACACAAAATTTGCTCATAATATTAGAAATAACCGACTTCCTGTTGGGTTTCGGATTTTGCTCCAAGAGACTTTTTTGTAGGTATTGGAGAGTTACATGTGTATACCGATTTTCATACATGTACATGAAACGTAGCTCGAGGCGCACACCGTTGAACGTGTATAGGTGGCGCTGTTGAGCCATTTTGCCACACCCACTTCTGAAACCCATATCAGACGTAAATTTTCGCCAGTTCTGAGGTGTGTGCAAAAGTTTCATGACTTTTCGAGCATGTTTAGGCCCTCAAAATCGATTCATCTAGAGAAGAATAATACTAATAATAATAATAATAATTAAAGGCTGCAAGCAGCGATGAACGGGCCCTCGCACGGCGGGCTCACCGCCATCGTGTTGCTTTAGTAAAAAGGTGAACGTTGGAAATATGCATTTATGTCCCTAAATATAAGTTGGAGATATATCAAAGTATATCCCATATATGGTGCCAATCTTTAGCGTTGCCAGCAGGTGGCGCTATCATTATAATGGAATATTGGGCCTTCAGATGTGTTCAGGCCAGGACTCTTATCAACATGTGAAGTTTGGGAAGATCGACATTTTATGCCTGAGTTACAACAACTTCTCTTCCTTGGCGAGAACATCAAATTTTGTCATGGCGCCATGGACACATCTTTTAACAAAATCTAAAGATCTCCACAATTTAACATTGCAAAGACCTTTAGATTAGACTGACCAAAATAAAATGTTGATGTCATAAAATTTCTTGGAGTAGTTCTTTGCAGTGTAAAACATGACACTTCCTGTTGCCAGCAGGTGGCACTATGACTATGACTGAATATGGGCATGTAGATCTGTTAAGGGCATAAGTCTTATCTAACATGTGAAGTTTGAGGCAGATTGGACATTGTATGTCTGAGTTACAGCAACTTCCTTTTTCATGGCGAAACATTGAAATTTGTCAGGCCGCCATGGACACGCCCTTTAACGAAACCTCAAGATCTTCGCAATTTAACATCGCAAAGGGCTTAAGATTACACTGACCAAGTTTGGTGTTGATCTGAATAAATCCCTAGGAGGAGTTCGTTAAAGTACAACCCCTGAAAATGGCAAAAACAACAGCAATTTTGCAGGGAAAATTCAAAATAACCAACTTCCTGTTGGGATTCGCATTTCGTACCAAGAGACTTTTTTGTAGCTATTGGTGTGTTACATATGTTTACCGATTTTCGTACATGTACGTGACACGTAGCTCGAGGCGCACTCCATTGAAAGTGCATAGGTGGCGCTATCGAGCCATTTTGCCACACCCAATGGAATATTGGCCTCCAGATGTGGGCAGGTCAGTATTCTTATCAAACAGGTGAAGTTTGGGCAAGATCTGATATTTTATGCCTGAGTTACAACAACTTCTACTCCCATGGCGAGACATCGAACTTTGTCATGGCGCCATGGACACGCCCTTTAACGAAAACTCAAGATCTTCACAGTTTAACATCGCACAGGCCTTTATATTAGACTGACCACAAAAAAGACATTGATGTCATAAAATTTCTAGGAGTAGTTCTTCGGAGCATAAAATATGACACTTCCTGTTGCCAATAGGTGGCGCTATGACTATAACTGAATATGGGCATGTCAATCTGTTCAGTTCCAGAGTCTTATCAACCATGTGAAGTTTGGGGCAGATTGGACATTGTATGTCTGAGTTATAGCAACTTCATTTTTCATGGCGAATCATCGAAATTCGCCAGGCCGCCACTGACACGCCCTTTGACGAAAACTCAAAATCTTCGCAATTTAACATCGCAAAGGCCTTTAGATTAGGCATACCAAATTTGGTGTTGATCTGAATAAGTCTCTAGGAGGAGTTCGTTAAAATACAACTCATGGAAATGGCAAAAATGACATAAAATTTGCTCATATTATTAAAAATAACCGACTTCCTGTTGGGATTCGGATTTTCGTACCAGGAGACTTTTTTGTAGCTATTGGTGTGTTACATATGTGTACCGATTTTCATACATGTACGTGAAACATAGCTCGAGGCGCACACCGTTGAAAGTGTATAGGTGGCGCTGTCGAGCCATTTTGCCACACCCACTTCTGAAACCCATATCAGATGTAAATTTTCGCCGGTTCTGAGGTGTGTGCAAAGTTTCATGACTTTTTGAGTATGTTTAGGCCCCCAAAAATGTGATTCATTTTGGAGAAGAAGAATAATAATAATAATTAAAGCTGCAAGCAGCGATGAACGGGCCCTCGCACCCGGGCTCACCGCAATCGTGTGGCTTTAGTAAAAAGGTGAAGGTGAGAAATATGCATTTCAAATCGTTAATATAAGTGGAATATGTCAAAGTCACTTATGTGCCAATTTTCCTGTTGCCAATAGGTGGCGCTATCATTATAATGGAATATTAGCCTTCAGATGTGTTCAGGCTAGGAGTCTTATCGAACATGTGAAGTTTGGGGAATATCGAACATTTCAAGCCTGAGTTACAACAACTTCTCTTGCTGTGGCGAGACATCAATTTTTTTCATGGCGCCATGGACACGCCCTTTAACAAAATCTAAAGATCTCCACAATTTAACATTGCAAAGACCTTTAGATTAGACTGACCAAAATAAAATGTTGATGTCATAAAATTTCTTGGAGTAGTTCTTTGCAGTGTAAAACATGACACTTCCTGTTGCCAGCAGATGGCGCTATGACTATGATTGAATATGGGCATGTAGATCTGTTAAGGGCAGAAGTCTTATCTAACATGTGAAGTTTGAGGCAGATTGGACATTGTATGTCTGAGTTACAGCAACTTCCTTTTTCATGGCGAAACATCAAAATTTGTCAGGCCGCCATGGACACGCCCTTTAACGAAACCTCAAGATCTTCGCAATTTGACATCGCAAAGGGCTTAAGATTACACTGACCAAGTTTGGTGTTGATCTGAATAAATCTCTAGGAGGAGTTCGTTAAAGTACAACCCCTGAAAATGGCAAAAACAACACCAATTTTGCAGGGAAAATTCAAAATAACCAACTTCCTGTTGGGATTCGCATTTCATACCAGGAGACTTTTTTGTAGCTATTGGTGTGTTACATATGTGTACCGATTTTCGTACATGTACGTGACACGTAGCTCGAGGCGCACTCCATTGAAAGTGTATAGGTGGCGCTATCGAGCCATTTTGCCACACCCAATGGAATATTGTTCTCCAGATGTGGGCAGGTCAGTACTCTTATCAAACAGGTGAAGTTTGGGCAAGATCTGATGTTTTATGCCTGAGTTACAACAACTTCTACTCCTATGGCGAGACATCAAACTTTGTCACGGCGCCATGGACACGCCCTTTAACGAAAACTCAAGATCTTCACAGTTTAACATTGCACAGGCCTTTAGATTAGACTGAACACAAAAAAGACATTGATGTCATAAAATTTCTAGGAGTAGTTCTTCGGAGCATAAAATATGACACTTCCTGTTGCCAATAGGTGGCGCTATGATTATAACTGAATATGGGCATGTCAATCTGTTCAGTTCTAGAGTCTTATCAACCATGTCAAGTTTGGGGCAGATTGGACATTGTATGTCTGAGTTATAGCAACTTCATTTTTCATGGCGAATCATCGAAATTCGCCAGGCCGCCACTGACACGCCCTTCGACGAAAACTCAAAAT
Organism: Carassius auratus; assembly: GCF_003368295.1. Taxonomy (NCBI): domain Eukaryota; kingdom Metazoa; phylum Chordata; class Actinopteri; order Cypriniformes; family Cyprinidae; genus Carassius; species Carassius auratus. The sequence goes on along the minus strand of NW_020527090.1, from coordinate 10,494 downwards.
CTTCGCAATTTAACATCGCAAAGGCCTTTAGATTAGGCATACCAAATTTGGTGTTGATCTGAATAAGTCTCTAGGAGGAGTTCGTTAAAATACAACTCATGGAAATGGCAAAAATGACACAAAATTTGCTCATATTATTAAAAATAACCGACTTCCTGTTGGCATTTGGATTTCGTACCAGGAGACTTTTTTGTAGCTATTGGTGTGTTACATATGTGTACCGATTTTCATACATGTACGTGAAACATAGCTCGAGGCGCACACCGTTGAAAGTGTATAGGTGGCGCTGTCGAGCCATTTTGCCACACCCACTTCTGAAACCCATATCAGATGTAAATTTTCGCCGGTTCTGAGGTGTGTGCAAAGTTTCATGACTTTTTGAGTATGTTTAGGCCCTCAAAAATGCGATTCATTTTGGAGAAGAAGAATAATAATAATAATAATAAACGGAGCAATTCCAATAGGGTCCTCACACCATCGGTGCTCGGGCCCTAATAATAAACGGAGCAATTCCAATAGGGTCCTCACACCATCGGTGCTCGGGCCCTAATAATAATTAAAGCTGCAAGCAGCGATGAACGGGCCCTCGCACCTGGGCTCACCGCCATCGTGTGGCTTTAGTAAAAAGGTGAACGTTGAGAAATATGCATTTAAACTCATAAATATAAGTGCAATATATCAAAGTTTATTCCATATGTGTGCCAATCTTCCTGTTGCCAGCAGGTGGCGCTATCGTTATAATGGAATATTGGCCTTCAGATGTGTTCAAGCCAGGACCCTTATCACAGATGTGAAGTTTGGGCAAGATCGGACATTTTATGCCTGAGTTATAACATCTTTTATTCCCATGGCGAGACATCGAACTTCGTCATGGCGACATGGACATGCCTTTTAACAAAAACTCAAGATCTTCACAACTAAACATCACACAGGTCTTTAGATTAGACTGACCACAAAAAAGACATTGATGTCATAAAATTTCTAGGAGTAGTTTGTCACAGTGTAAAATATGTCACTTCCAGTTGCCAATAGGTGGCGCTATGACTATAACTGAATATTGGCATGTAGATCTGTTCAGGTGAAGAGTCTTATCAAAAATGTGAAGTTTGGGGCAGATTGGACATTGTATGTGTGAGTTATAGCACCATCATTTTTCATGGCGAATCATCGAAATTTGTCAGGCCGCCATGGACACGCCCTTTAACGAAGCCTCAATTCCTTCGCAATTTAACATGGCAAAGGGCTTTAGATTACACTGACCAAGTTTGGTGTTGATCTGAATAAATCTCTAGGAGGAGTTCGTTAAAATACAACCCCTGAAAATGACAAAAACAACACCAATTTTGCAGGGAAAATTAAAAATAACCGACTTCCTGTTGGGATTCGGATTTCGTACCAAGAGACTTTTTTGTAGCTATTGGTGTGTTACATATGTTTACCGATTTTCGTACATGTATATGACATGTAGCTCGAGGCGCACTCCATTGAAAATGTATAGGTGGCGCTATCGAGCCATTTTGCCACACCCAATGGAATATTAGCCTCCAGATGTGTTCAGGTCAGTACTCTTATCAAACATTTGAAGTTTGGGCAAGATCTGATATTTTATGACTGAGTTACAACAACAACTACTCCCATGGCGAGACATCGAATTTTGACATGGCGCCATGGACACGCCCTTTAACGAAAACTCAAGATCTTCTCAATTTAACATCGTACAGGCCTTTAGATTAGACTGACGACAAAAAAGACATTAATGTCAAAAATTTCTAGGAGTAGTTTGTCGCAGCGTAAAATATGTCACTTCCTGTTGCCAATAGGTGGCGCTATGACTATATCTGAATATGGTCGTGTCAAACTATTCAGGACAGGAGACTCAGCAAACATGTGAAGTTTGGGGCAGATTGGTCATTGTATGTCTGAGTTATAGCAACTTCCTGTTTCATGGCGAATCATCGAAATTCGCCATGCCGCCACACACAGGCCCTTCAACGAAAACTCAAAAGCTTCGCAATTTAACATCGCAATGGCCTTTAGATTAGGCATACCAAATTTGGTGTTGATCTGAATTAATCTCTAGGAGGAGTTTGTTAAAATACAATGCATGGAAATGACAAAAATGACACAAAATTTGCTCATAATATTAGAAATAACCGACTTCCTGTTGGGTTTCGGATTTTGCTCCAAGAGACTTTTTTGTAGTTATTGGAGAGTTACATGTGTATACCGATTTTCATACATGTACATGAAACGTAGCTCGAGGCGCACACCGTTGAACGTGTATAGGTGGCGCTGTTGAGCCATTTTGCCACACCCACTTCTGAAACCCATATCAGACGTAAATTTTCGCCAGTTCTGAGGTGTGTGCAAAGTTTCATGACTTTTCGAGCATGTTTAGGCCCTCAAAAATGCGATTCATCTTAGAGAAGAATAATAATAATAATTAAAGCTGCAAGCAGCGATGAACGGGCCCTCGCACCCGGGCTCACCGCCATCGTGTGGCTTTAGTAAAAAGGTGTACGTTGAGAAATATGCATTTAAACTCATAAATATAAGTGCAATATATCAAAGTTTATTCCATATGTGTGCCAATCTTCCTGTTGCCAGCAGGTGGCGCTATCGTTATAATGGAATATTGGCCTTCAGATGTGTTCAAGCCAGGACCCTTATCACACATGTGAAGTTTGGGCAAGATCAGACATTTTATGCCTGAGTTATAACATCTTTTATTCCCATGGCGAGACATCGAACTTCGTCATGGCGACATGGACATGCCTTTTAACAAAAACTCAAGATCTTCACAACTAAACATCACACAGGTCTTTAGATTAGACTGACCACAAAAAAGACATTGATGTCATAAAATTTCTAGGAGTAGTTTGTCACAGTGTAAAATATGTCACTTCCAGTTGCCAATAGGTGGCGCTATGACTATAACTGAATATTGGCATGTAGATCTGTTCAGGTGAAGAGTCTTATCAAAAATGTGAAGTTTGGGGCGGATTGGACATTGTATGTGTGAGTTATAGCACCATCATTTTTCATGGCGAATCATCGAAATTTGTCAGGCCGCCATGGACACGCCCTTTAACGAAACCTCAATTCCTTCGCAATTTAACATGGCAAAGGGCTTTAGATTACACTGACCAAGTTTGGTGTTGATCTGAATAAATCTCTAGGAGGAGTTCGTTAAAATACAACCCCTGAAAATGACAAAAACAACACCAATTTTGCAGGGAAAATTAAAAATAACCGACTTCCTGTTGGGATTCGGGTTTCGTACCAAGAGACTTTTTTGTAGCTATTGGTGTGTTACATATGTTTACCGATTTTCGTACATGTATATGACATGTAGCTCGAGGCGCACTCCATTCAAAATTTATAGGTGGCACTATCGAGCCATTTTGCCACACCCAATGGAATATTAGCCTCCAGATGTGTTCAGGTCAGTACTCTTATCAAACATTTGAAGTTTGGGCAAGATCTGATATTTTATGACTGAGTTACAACAACTTCTACTCCCATGGCGAGACATCGAACTTTGACATGGCGCCATGGACACGCCCTTTAACGAAAACTCAAGATCTTCTCAATTTAACATCGTACAGGCCTTTAGATTAGACTGACGACAAAAAAGACATTGATGTCAAAAATTTCTAGGAGTAGTTTGTCGCAGCGTAAAATATGTCACTTCCTGTTGCCAATAGGTGGCGCTATGACTATAACTGAATATGGTCATGTCAAACTGTTCAGGACAGGAGTCTCATCAAACATGTGAAGTTTGGGGCAGATTGGTCATTGTATGTCTGAGTTATAGCAACTTCCTGTTTCATGGCGAATCATCGAAATTCGCCAGGCCGCCACACACAGGCCCTTCAACGAAAACTCAAAAGCTTCGCAATTTAACATCGCAAAGGCCTTTAGATTAGGCATACCAAATTTGGTGTTGATCTGAATTAATCTCTAGGAGGAGTTCGTTAAAATACAACGCATGGAAATGACAAAAATGACACAAAATTTGCTCATAATATTAGAAATAACCGACTTCCTGTTGGGTTTCGGATTTTGCTCCAAGAGACTTTTTTGTAGGTATTGGAGAGTTACATGTGTATACCGATTTTCATACATGTACATGAAACGTAGCTCGAGGCGCACACCGTTGAACGTGTATAGGTGGCGCTGTTGAGCCATTTTGCCACACCCACTTCTGAAACCCATATCAGACGTAAATTTTCGCCAGTTCTGAGGTGTGTGCAAAGTTTCATGACTTTTCGAGCATGTTTAGGCCCTCAAAAATGCGATTCATCTTAGAGAAGAAGAATAATAATAATAAATATAGCTGCAAGCAGCGATGGCGGGCTCAAGCCACCAATGCCATCACCACCCCGGTGGCATCAGGTAAACTGTGCCCAGCGGGCACATGCATTCACAATATCCCTCTGGCAGTGAGGTTTTAAAGGATAGAGGGGAGCGTAGAGGGGAGCGTGCATTTGCAGTGGCTGGGCCACGACTCTGGAATACCCTGCCTTTAGAGATCAGACTGGCCCCTTCCTTGTCTATTTTTAAATCTTTGCTAAAAACTTTTTTATTTTCCTTAGTGTACTGACTACTGTGTTATGCTACATTTTGAAATGGGTGGTTTTAAATTTTTTGTCTGGTCTATTTTTATGTATGTGTAATATTCTTGCTCTTATGTTAAAGCACTTTGGTCAGCCAGGAGGCTGTTGTAAATGCGCTATACAAATAAACTGAACTTGAACTAGAACTTGAACTTGATATGGCAGTTAAAGGGTTAATCCGAATCATCTAGACTTTAAAATCACATTCACAGAACAATATATATATATATATATATATATATATATATATATATATATATATATAACTTTAGTAACACTTTACAATAAGATCTCATTTATAAACATTATGTTAACATGAACAATATTTATATAGCATTCATTCATGTCAGTTAATATTCCAAACTTAAACATTAAAACATTGTTTTATTGTGATTTTTTTCCAAGCACATTTTACCAATTCCAAACCATATCAATCTTAATAACTACCATTATTTTTTATTTAATCATTTATGAGTGCTATACAATAGTCCAGGAAAGCTGGAAGAGAAAAACAGGTCAAGAAGAACTGACAAAAGAATTGCAAAAGAATTAGGAATTAATGTGAAGATTAATTTTTAGTCAATTGCAAGACAGACTTTCAGGAAAGGAGGTGGAATAAAAATGAGCTCCTAAATCTTAATCCCAGATTCTGGAAGATATATTCCTCAAACCATCGGACAAGAGGAGGTGGTGCTGGTCCTTCACGAGTCACTCTAATCTGTTCATTAAGCCTATATATAAAGTCTTAATATATAGTATTTCACAATACTTCATGGTATTCTAATTAAATAATTTTTTGGAATCTTAGATCTCTCAGAACCTGACACATTGTAATTCTGAGACTCCAGGAAAGTGGCAGTTCTGTAAAATGTTGGCGCTGGAGACTAAATGCTCACTGATAGTTTCACACCTAATTCACTTAAAACACACACAAACACACACACACAGTGACAGAGGGACAGAGTGACATCAGATGTATGTTTTTTAATTTTCTGTCATCCATATAATGTTGTATAGTCATGAAACTATGCATATTTCCTCAGAATGACTTGTCTTCTATGTGTACATTTTTTTGAAGTGTTTAGAAGCTGCACTTTTTTTTACTGGTTCCTTTTTTACTATTATTTCAAAAAATCACCACGACAAAACCATTCAAGCTATCCAAAATTCATTCACACCTGTTCTGTAAGATTAATTCTTTAAACAGTGGTAAAAGAGGATGTGGTGCTGAACCTTCAAGAGTCACTTAAAACGTATCTGTCCATAAAGCCTATTAAGAATTATTCTTAATATACAGTTCACAATACTTCAGCTTGTTATTCTAATTAAGTGAGGGTCATTTTATCAGTAAAATTCCTAAAATACATATTATTTTATTTGAAAGATTTCTATAAATTATTTAAATCATACTCGTTTCTCCAATAATTATTTAAAAGTAATCCTATAGCTCCCTCTGGTGGCCATTATAGGTACTAAGAATTGCAAGCTTGATTTATAAGTTATGATAGTTTTAATTTTATGCTAGCTCTTGAAAATGATAAAGCTATGAAACTTACTGTGCTTCCTTCAAATGAGGACTTCTACTTATATAAAAAATTATGAAGAGTTAGAATGAAAAAATTTAAAGATATAGTAAAATAACTATTGTATTTTTTATGTTACTTTAATAAATCTCTATGGCAACACCATTTAAGCTATCCTAAACCCATTCACAATTTAACATCTCAGTATATTGGCATCATGTTGAAAAAGGAGTATGGAGTAGTATGAGTAGGAGTATGAATTCATTTACAGGCTGATTTTATCATAAATCCACAATAAAATTTCTGAGTTCTGTATCAATCTGTGTTGTTGTTTGTTTATTTTTATCTTTTATTTTTCATAGGAAGATAACTGACCCTTTACTCTCCTTTTTAATAAATGTGCTTATAAACCAAGGACAAGCTATTTATAGCTGTATTTACAAACTGCTTACTACTGACTATTAATATTGGGACAAGGCTTTATAAAGCATGAACTGACTATTTACTAATGAGTGCAGTTATTATAAAGTGTTATCAATGAATTTGCTAATGTTAACAAATTAGACATTATTTTACAGTGTTATCAAATCCTTAAATGACTCATAAGCATTTGTGAAAGTTCTGCTTGCATTACAGCTTAGTATTGATCTGTGAGCTGAACAGATTTACTGTTACATCTATGAGATTATGTAAATTCAAATAAATATAATGTCACAGGATGTCATAGGTCAGTATCAAATGAGTTTGAAATTATTATTTGCAGCACAAATAAGTTTTTTTTAGGATTTTTAAAAATCCCTAAAACTGACAGAAAAAGGTTAAGGCCTAAGCTATTTCTATGTGAGTGGCTAAATTTATTTTTGTTTTCATAATTGTAATACACAAACTATGAAATTATACAAAATGTATAAAAAGGTAAATAAATGAATACGCACACATTAAAAAAGCAGCCAAGTCGAATGAGTTTCCTTTTTTATATAGATTAAAATTGAAGACAGAAGCAAGTGGTAAATGTGGTCACTTTAATATTCAAATCCAGTAGATCCAGTTTATGTTCACGTGGCTGTTTTCGTTTATATTCGCCAAGCTATTATGTATTTTGAAATAATCTTGTCCGTGATGTGTTCGTTCGTACGACGAAAGGCAGAATCCTGCAGCTCGAGAGATATGTTATTCTGCCAGTCGCGCTTTCAAATAGTCTTGCACACTTAAACAGGTCACAAACACCTGCATTTAGCTCTTGTAGTGTTACAATGGGTTTATTGTGTGCATTTGTGGTAATATTTTATTTAAAAAAGCTCTTAAACAAGAATAAATTCGTTTGTTTTGAGCTCGACACTGTACGCGCTGATCGGAGGCGTGATTTCAGATAGGCAGCCACAAATATTTCATTTTCACACAAACAGTTCAAAAACATCTGAATTTAGCTCTTGGTGTGTTCTAATTGGTTGATTGTGTGATATCGCTGTAATAATTTATTTTTAAAAGCTTTAAAACAGGAATAAATTCGTTTTCTCTGAGCTCTTTACTCCAGACGCTCGTGGTCACAGCGGTGATTCATCTCTCCTATTTCTCACGTATCTCTGGCCAGAAATAATTTATCCATGAGCCCTGAACCGGTAATAATCAGATATGTTGGTTTAGCTTGTCAGTGTGAATTAAATCTAAGTATTTATTTGTATTTTTAACCGATTTAAAAGTGAAAGTAAAAGTTCGGGAATTGAACCTGTAGGGGCGCAATTTCTCTCAGACAATGGAAGTCTGAAGCACATATACTCAAACAGAGGGACAGAGTGAGATGAGATGTCTGACAGTTTTTTAATTTTCTGTTATCCATACAGTGTTGTAAAGTCTTGAAACTATGCATATTTCCTCAGAATGACTTTTTCATCTGTATGAAAAAATTATTTGATGTGTTTGGAAGCTGCAATTTAAAAATACAATAATGATTCCCTTTGTAAGGTCATTTAAAAAAATCACCACGGCAAAACCATTCAAGCTATCCAAAATCCATTCACAATTTAAGTTCCTATCAGAAATACTGATGTGTGTTCAGAGTTTTGTGAAATTCTAAGTATGTTATTTGCCTCAAAATCACCTGAGAAGTATTCCAGTTTGACATGTTGCCACGCCAACAATTTTTTAGATATCAATATCCCCCTTGCAGATTTATATCGGCTGTGTTTTAACATTATTCTGATGAAGTTTGAAGCAAATCGAGTAATAATAAGATGCTGAATTCAAATCATTTTGAAAATGACACACTTCCTTCTGCCAGTTGGTGGCGCTATAACTTTGACTCCTAATAGTCACATATATGCGATCGACATCATACAACGAATAATCTGATGAAGTTTGATTAAAATCAGGAAATGTATGTGGACGGTATTAGACACTTCCTGTTTCTCATTTCTCGCCATAATTGTCAACGCCTCGCCACGAGCAAACCGTTCGAGATATCAAAAATCCCCTGGCAATTTTTCATCCCCAGTGTCTTGAGATCATGTTGACCAAGTTTGGCGGCAATCGAGAAAAAAACCTATGACAAGTATTTCAAATTCCAGAGCATGCGCTTTTTACATAACTCTAAATAGCTGACTTCCTGATGGGCGGAGCCTATGACATGCAATACGAAAGTTGTTCGGCACGATGAGATCTATATGTGTACTGAGTTTCATATGAAAATGTGCAAGTATGTGTGAGCTATACATCAACATTTCTGACTGTGTTCCAGGGGGCGCCGTAGAGCCCCTGTGCCACGCCCGGGTCCCAGCCTCTGCAGGCTCCTAAAGGCTACAGATTCCAAAGTGTGCGCAAATTTTCAAGAGTTTTTGAGTATGTTAAGGACCCCAAAAGCCCCACAACCTTTGATGAAAAATTTGAATACTAAACCCTAAATAGCCAACTTCCTGTTGGGCGGAGCCTATGATATGCAATACAAAAGTTGTTTGGATTGATGAGATTTATATGTGTACCGAGTTTCATTCGTCTACGAGCAAGAATGTATGATATATGGCCCTCCATATTCCAGGGGGCGCTGTAGAGCCCCTGTGCCACGCCCGCTGTATCAGTCTCTGCCCGGCCTAATGGCGCAGTTCCAATCTGTGTGCCAATTTTCAAGACTTTTTAAGCACGTTAAGGCCCCCCAAAAGCCCCCGAGACGTTGGAAAAAAAAATATAATAATAATAATAATAATATAAATATAGCTGCAAGCAGCGATGGCGGGCTCAAAGCCACCAATGCCATCACCACCCGGTGGCATCAGGTAAACTGTGCCCAGCGGGGCACATGCATTCACAATATCCCTCTGGCACTGAGGTTTTAAGGATAGAGGGGAGCGTAGAGGGAGCGTGCATTTGCAGTGGCTGGGCCACGACTCTGGAATACCCTGCCTTTAGAGATCAGACTGGCCCCTTCCTTGTCTATTTTAAATCTTTGCTAAAAACTTTTTTATTTTCCTTAGTTGTACTGACTACTGTGTTATGCTACATTTTGAAATGGGTGGTTTTAAATTTTTTGTCTGGTCTTTTTTATGTATGTGTAATATTCTTGCTCTTATGTTAAAGCACTTTGGTCAGCCAGGAGGCTGTTGTAAATGCGCTATACAAATAAATTGAACTTGAACTAGAACTTGAACTTGATATGGCAGTTAAAAGGGTTAATCCGAATCATCTAGACTTTAGAAATCACATTCACAAGAACAATAATATTAATATAATATAACTTTTAGTAACACTTTACAATAAGATTTCATTTATAAACATTATGTTAACATGAACAATATTTATATAGCATTCATCATGTCAGTTAATATTCCAAACTTAAACATTAAACATTGTTTTATTGTGATTTTTTTCCAAGAACATTTTACCATTCCAAACCATATCATCTTAATTAACTACCATTATTTTTTATTTAATCATTTATGAGTGCTATACAATAGTCCAGGAAAGCTGGAAGAGAAAAACAGGTCAAGAAGAACTGACAAAAGAATTGCAAAGAATTAGGAATCTAATGTGAAGATTTAATTTTTAGTCAATTCTGCAAGACAGACTTTCAGGAAAAGGAGGTGGAATAAAAAATGAGCTCCTAAAATCTTAATCCAGATTCTGGAAGATATATTCCTCAAACCATCGGACAAGAGGAGGTGGTGCTGGTCCTTCACGAGTCACATCTAATCTGTTCATTAAGCCTATATATAAAGCCTTAATATATAGTATTTCACAATATTCATGGATATTCTAATTAAATATTTTTTTGGAATCTTAGATCTCTCAGAACCTGAACACATTGTAATTCTGAGACTCCAGGAAAAGTGGCAGTTCTGTAAAATGTTGGCGCTGGAGACTAA
>NW_020527088.1:0-25917 GCF_003368295.1 Carassius auratus | reverse complement strand
ACACTTGAATCAAAACATGACATGGACTAGTGTCCTGTGAATATTAAGCAACAAGAATGCCAATAATGACTTGCACATTCTGCGTGTTGGAAATCAGAGCGCAGACTGGACATCCGGGACAAATTCCCGGTGGCCTGGCAGCCGATTTGGCCCACTATTTTAATATCATTATTGTATAATTGCCTGTCGAATGTACTAAAGCGATCATTTGCGAATCCGCCATTTGATAATTCAATCTCTAATAAATCATGAATTGTTAGTCTTGACTCGCGCGCTCTCTGCGCCTCCGCAAACGGTTTGGATCAGACTCAGAGTAATCAATGCGAGAGAGAGAGAGAATAGAGTGGACTGTGAAACGCACAGCTTGAGCAGAGAAGCAGAACTACTGTTCAGGGTTTCAGGTCAGTTTCATCTGTAAAAATGCTTTTTTGTTTTGTTTTTTATTTATTTAATCAAGCAGCCAGCACGTTCAGTCTGCTGATATTCATCAGTCATCAACTCAAAAGACTATATAAAGTATATAAATACTATATCATTTTTATCTGTTGTAATGTTACAGTAGTAATTTAGCTGAAAAATAATCAGATTTTTTGGGGAAGCTACGACAGACAACAACACAACCCTTACGAAAATTATCGTTATATTATTTTACCTTTAAATACAGAGAAAAGGTTACTATTGTTTAATTGTGGTAACCAAAAATGTACATTATTTTTACAAATTTATTTATTTAAAAATAAATACAAATCCATTTGCAAAACAAAAAACAAAACAAGGTTATTGTACTTTTATACAGGCCATAAAAAGCATGGTCAATTTTTGTAAGGGAAAAACATGACTAGTGTACAGTATTAGGATTTTTCTATAAAGATATTGTAGTATTGTAGAGTATTGTATTGTAAAGTATAGTTTTGTTCAATCTTGAGTATTAAAGTCATGAGAGAGAATAGAATAAAGGGCAAATAAAGAGACTGAAGAGAAAAATGGAAGTGAAGGTGCAGTTCAGGAGAGAACTTTTAATTATTTTGCATGTCCCCAAATTAAAGATTTAAACTTTTTTTGTCAGGTCCATACAAAAATAGTTTTGTGCATGAATGTTTGTATGAGTTGAATTTTGCAGTCAGAATTTTTTTTTCCCAGTCCGCCCTTCTGTAAATTAATGGCAAAAACATGCAGTTTCATTTAATACACATAGGCCTACTGAAGCTTGCAGTGTTGTCAGCCTTGCCGCCTCAATATAGGAGTACATGAGCACATAAACATAATTTCTAGAACTGCTCTGTGTCACGTCATGCATTTTACCTATCATATCATATGCAAAGAGACAGCAGTTTAAAAAAACACCAATGTTTCAGGAGTTTTATTATACAGGAATGACACATGCTTATTAGATAACTGTATTTGAGTTGATGTATATGTTTTTATTTATTATTATTTAATTTTCACAAATTTAGAAACGTAATCTAAAAGTATTCAAAAGTAATTAGTTACATTAATAAAGTAATTGAAAAAGTTATACACTATAACATTTTAAACAGGGTAACTTGTAATCTGTAACCTATTACATTTCCAAAGTAACCTTCCAAACACTGCTAAAGGAGACGTCCAATAGACGTATTGCAGATGAGCAAACAGCCTTAAAACTACATCTTGCAGATGTAAATTCATATGTCAAATAGACGTCTCCTAGATGTATGTGTGCTATCAGGGTACCATCCCCAGCGTTTTTAGGTCTCCCAAAACTTACCAAAGCCGAGATGGGCATCGCCGTGTGCGGCTTCCTCCCTGCTGCGTCTTAGCAGCATCGCTTCTCGCCTTTTGGCTAAGATCAAGTGTAGTATCTGTTCTTACCAGATGGACACTTCAAGAGAAGAGATTCGGTTGCCGACCACGATGGTGCGGCTGAAAAATACTGTCAGAGTTCAAGTGAAGAAAGGAAGCTGAAAATGGAGATTAAGAAGAGGTTTGGACGGGATTTCGTCGTTGTCGAGGTGTTAAGAGGAGTTTTTGGAATTCCTGCGTCCCTGATCTTTGTCTTCAGGATTTTCTCCTTTTGGGTTCATGGACCTTGACCTTTTTTCAACTGAGAGACTGTGTTTGCCTTTTTTGAGGAGTGGGAAAAGAAAAAAGATCACTATTTGCTGAGGGGTCTGCATCTTCATCCGGCTTTGCACAGGATTATTTACCATTGGTGATCCACCTTTACAACCCCTTGTAGAGGATGGAGATGTTCTATCTTTCTGGCAAGCGTACTGTGAGGCTGTGAAAGGGGGGGAACGACTGAAGGACCAGTATGGCATCTGGAAATGGTAAGAGGAGATACTTAATCAAGCTAAGGGCTGATCCAGCATCACCTGGGGGCCTTATCCACCCCCCGGGTCCTTTTTCATCGGGTCCAACCGAGGCTTCCTCCATTATCCGGGGCAGCCCGCTGTATTGCCGAAGATGTGGGGCTCGAGGTCACATTAAGACTGACTGTACTGGCCAACGTTGTCGCTTTTGTGAGTCAACTGACCACATTGCCTCAGCTTGCCCTGAACCTAAAAGATGCAGCCTATGTGGTGGGGTGGACCATCTGTTCCGTGCATGTCCAACCAGAAAGAAATCCTTTGCCAGCCTCTTTAGAGAAGGTCAGGACCTGCAGGCAGATCTTGAATCCCTGCTTACAAGCTTACCTGCAGAGATGGAGAGCCAGGAAGCAGGACCTTCGAGTGCAGATCAGGGGCAAGTGAAACAAAAGGCGGTAGGGGTGACGTACCGGGCAATTTCGGGGAGGAAGTGAGAGATGAGGACAGCGGGCGACAATCGGCGCCATCCCAGGAATGGTCAGAGATAGATGTGACAGAGGTGTTATCTGGGATCTTCGAGTCTCAGAGAGATCTGACAACTAGGCCTATGGACTTAAGGGAAGGGCAGTCTGCTTCAGTAGGAGGAGAGAATCCGCCTCAGCAGGACGATGTATCAAGTGAACCGATGGTGGTAGCACAAGGACAACGTCGACGGCGGCTCACTGAGGACACCGAGAGCCAGGAAAGGGAGCGCAAGTGTAGTAGGGTAGGACTTTTAAGCTCAGCTCTTTTACAGGAGCTAGCTCCTGTTCAGGACTGGGAGAAAGTGGTCCAAGAAGAGGAGATCCTTGGGAGGGTGGAAGTGGAGGCTGAAAGGGAAAACGGATGTGGAGCAAAAGAGGGGGGAATTTGTGAAAAGGGCCATGTGGTCTTGGGAAAACCTGGGAGGGCAGGTTTAGAAGAGAGGGAGGATGAGGGGCAGGAAGACAAACAAGTGGGGGAATGGGCTGAGGTACTCTCAAGAAAGAGAAAGGGGAGGGGAAAGGGGATATCAGGAAGGAAGGGGAGTATCTAAGGTTTTATTCAGGAAAATTTTTGTTTTGTGTTATATTAATTAGCAATTATTTTAATGGGTTGTGTAAGAGTGGCTACTTTGAATGTAAGAGGGATCAAAATGCTACAGCGACGGACTGCAGTCTTTATTTCTTTAAAAAGGTTACCTTTTGATGTTTTATTTTTGCAAGAGTGCCATTTACAAAGGTACAGTGATGTACAATTATTTTCTGCGGGATGGGGGCTGGGGCCTTCAGTTTGGGGAGTGGGTAATGTGAGGGCGGATGGGGTGGGGATTTTGTTTTACTCAGGGGAGTTTGTGATTGAATCCACTAATGTGATTAGGCCGGGGAGGATGATAGTGGCGGATGTCAGATGGAGGGGGGTGGCTTTTCGGTTTGTGAATGTTTATGCACCGAGTAAGTTAGGAGAAAGGGAGGGTTTTCTAGATGACCTAGCTCCCGTCCTCTTTACCAACCGGTTGGTGGTTTTAGGGGGGGATTTCAATGTGTCACTAGACAATGCTTCTGGAAAGGACTTAGCGCAGCTGGTGACAAATTTTTCTCTTCGGGATTCATTTAGGTTAGCGGGTGGTTTAGAACCAACCTATACATGGAGAAATAATAGGCAGGAGGCATCACGCCTGGATTACGTTTTTTTTACCTGACCATATGAAGGTCATAAACTACATCCAACAGCCTATGTGGTGCACAGATCACTGTTTGGTAGGAGTTGGGGTAGAGGTAGGGGGTTTGAAGAGAGGCAGGGGAGTCTGGAGATTCAATACCTCCTATTTAAAAGATAGAACTTTTTACGAAGTACTTCAAAGGTTGATAGCCGGTTGGAAAAACTTGAGGGGACTGTTTGATTCACAAGCAGCTTGGTGGAAGGGAGTGAAGGAGAGAGTTTCTCTCTTTTGCCGTTGCTGGGGGATTGCAAAAGCAGAGCGCAAACGTGCTCAGGTCCGCAAATGGTCGGAGGAGTTGCAAACCTTGTGGTCTGAGGGAGCATTGAGTACTGCTGAAGGGTGGAACAGAGCCAGTTTTCTACAGGGAGTCATAAAAGACTTTTACTGGGGGGAGGCTAAAACCTTCCTGTTGTGGTCAAGAACCCAGAAACGTCTATTGGACGAGAAACCAACTAGTTATTTCTTTTCCACAGTACGGAGACAGCAGCAGCGCAGCTGTATTGAGGGCCTACAAGGAAGGGAGGGAGTAGAATACTCTGTAGAGGGAATGTTGCAGATAGCTGCTGGTTTCTACAGGGGGCTTTTTAGCAGTAGGGGTTCTTTAAATCCAGCTTCTAGGGGTTTTCTGGAGGGGTTGATAGATGTTTTGGATGAAGAGGAGAGTGCTGCGTTGGAGAAATCTTTAACTCTTCAGGAGGTAGAGTCAGCTTTGTACTCATTCAAAAAGGATACGGTTCCTGGAAATGATGGCCTTCCAGTAGAGTTTTATAGAGCCTTTTGGCCTTTGATAGGGGCAGAGCTGGTCGAGGTATATCAGGAGAGCCTGAATAAGGGAGAACTGCCGGCTACTATGAGGACAGGTCTTGTGACTCTCCTCTATAAGAAAGGGAAGAAGGAGGACCTAGCAAATTGGAGGCCAATAACTCTACTCTCAACAGATTATAAAGTATTAGCAAAGGTCATAACTGAAAGGCTTAAAAGAGTGGTGGGTACAGTGGTTCAGCCGGATCAGACTTGTGGGGTGCCAGGCAGGTCAAGTAGTTTGAATTTAGCCTTGGTGAGGGACATCATCAGCTGGGCAGAACAACGGCAGCTACCTTTAGCTATCTTAAGTTTGGACCAGGAGAAGGCATTTGATAGGGTAAATCATGCCTTTCTAATGTCAGTCCTGGAGCGATTAAGGTTTGGTCCAGTTTTTCAGGGCCTGGGTAAAGTTGCTGTACACCCGAGCGATGAGTAGAGTTGGGGTGAATGGATTTTACTCAGAGTTAGTCGAGCAGCAGGGAGGGGTAAGGCAGGGGTGTCCCTTGTCCCCCCTGCTCTACATTCTGTCACTGGAGCCCCTTGTGGCGGCACTACGAGCGGCCCCGTCCTTGACGGGTGTGCATTTGCCTGGTGGTAGGGGGATAAGGGCAAAGGTGGCAGCATATGCTGATGATATGACACTGTTCCTGACTTCGGAGCTGGATTTTGTGGTGGCAGACAGGATCCTGCAGCGGTTTTGTGAGGTTTCAGGAGCTCGGGTAAATGTGAGTAAATCTTCTGCAATGTTTGTAGGACAGTGGGCAGGGAGAACAAGTGTGCCAGGTGGATACAGCCTGTGTCCTGATGGGATGAAGATTCTGGGCATTCGATTTTTCAGGAGAAATAGTGCACAAGAAAATTGGGGGGCTAGGTTTAAGGTTGTACAGGCAAAGGTAGCTAGGTGGAATGCAAGGGGGCTGTCACTCTGGGGTAGGTTGGAGGTGGTGAAGGCTGATCTCCTCCCTAGCCTGAACCACCTGGCGTACATATTCCCAATTCCTTTTTGGTATGGTAGGAAACTGGAGAGGTTGGTTTTATCCTTCCTCTGGAGGAATGGTACAGAGTTGGTAGCCAGAACCCATATGTACCGTCACCTAAAAGAGGGGGGAAGAGGTGTGCCTTGCATACCTTTAAAAATGGAGGCCCTTTTTTCCTCCTTTGCAGCAGGTTTAGTACCCCAGACTGTAGTGCACAAGGCAGGGTGCCTTGCCAGGTTTTGGTTGGGGTTTCCATTAAGGTCCATGATTCCATGGAATGGAACGATGCCTTGGTCAATGGAAAGGCCAGAACAATACCAGAAAGTGGCGGATCTTGTGGTGCAAAAATCCTGGTGTTTAGAGCAGTCAGTGATTTTAGACCATAGAAAACTGTACTGCAGACTAAGGGATGGGTTGGTTGAAGGGGCAGAGAAGGCTACTCTGCACGATGGGGTGGATTGGTCTATCTTGCAACCCTCATACTTGGTGGGCGCCTGCAAGGATCTGAACTGGTTGACAGTTCTAGGCCGGTTGCCTGTAAGAGAGCGTATGTACAGACATGGGCAGGGAAGGTCACCGTTGTGTCCAGTGGGCTGTGGACAGGAGGAAACAATTGAGCACAGCTTGTGGTCTTGCCCGGGAGCTGCAGCTCTCTGGCGTTCTGTAAAGTTGTGGTGGAAGGATTGGAGGGGGCCTTCTATTAAGAGAGAGCTAGTAGTGAAGGGTGAGGGTTTAAAGGATTTGGAAAAAGATCGCAGGAGAGTGGTGTGGGTGGTAATTTCAGAAGCTAAATACATTTTGTGGGAGTGGAGAACAACGTGCTTGAAAAAGCAGTTGACTCGTATGTTTCCAGAAAGGTTATTTTGTCGCTTACTTGGGAAAATAGTAACCGAGGTAAAAATGTTTAAAGAGTGTTATGGGGAGGAAGAAACCAGGAGGATATGGGGAGGGTTACCAAGAGTGGGTGTGGGGTAACGGGAAGAAGGATTTCATGTTATGTTGCCTTTTGGGTTTTTTTGGTGTTGTTTTGTTCTGTTTTTTTCTATTCTTTTGGTGTATAACCTTTTTATCTTATCAGTGCGTATAAGGAAATGGTGAAAGAAATGTAATTTTTGTTGTAATGTTTTCCAGACTGTTGTAATGAATGGATTGGTAAAAAAAAAAAAAAATCTGTTCTTATCAGTTTAATATCTGATACGTCCCCCATCCGGGGACTACATATTAAATGGATTTTTAGATCACGGAGATGGAGCCGGGGCTTGCTCCGTCCACTCCATGCATCGGCCTGGTATTGCAGTGTCTCCAGGAACGGTGTGCTTTCCCTTTTTGGGGATTGCCATTTATTGTGTCGAATAGCAGAACAAGGAATGAGAGCTGCCATTGCAGATGGTGTGGTTTATTGCAAACTTTTTTCCTGATGTGTCCTCCTGGGGTCTTGGACTCTTCCACTAACGATGCACCCACCTGAGGTCTTGAAGTCTTTCACGGACGAGGTGATGCATCGAATCAGGTGTGCTTGTTTAAAGAGAGTCATCTAAAACTGGCTTTGGGAAGCACCGGCCCATGAGCTTGGCAGTTTCCAGGCCAGTAACGGAAGGCACCCGTCCTTCCTTTCCTGGAGGGGGGGCAGAGGGCTAACCGTTGGTGAGGATGGTAGAGATGCAAATCAAACCTCTGGCTGACCGCCTGGGCCTTCATACTTACCTGGCAGGGGAGACACCATGATCAAGAAGGCGGTTCAACCAGGGCGAGGCTTGTCCATTGCACTCCGGCCATGCTGACCCCTGTGAATTCCCCAAATGCGGGAATCTCGACTGCATAATTTACGGTAGTGGGGCACTGCGTTCGCGCTCTCCCCTGAAATTGTTGGTGAAACAAAGCAGAAGAGGTTTTTACAGTTTTTTATTTATTTTCGTTTCAGAATGGGGAGTTCTGTCACATGCGAGATATGTGTTGTGCGCCTGTGAAACAAAGTCACTTACGCTCTTGAAAAATCGGACCCTGGTGGGTAGTTTAGTTCGAACATAGCGCAGACCTTACTTTGAAAGTAGATTGGACTGACTGCAGCCTAGCTGTAACTGTCTCCATGTTGTTTGGTTGTCCTTTTTTTCGATTCGTATTAATTTTGTTGTCGCTTACAGCGACACCTAGTGGCCTGTCGCTGCGCCCTTTTTCACCTGGCCTCGGACTGAGCCCCTGCACAGGTGTGCCAATTTGGGTGAAGGGATCTCACTCCTTCCTGGAGTTATAGCCATTCGAGCCACCTCGGACACGCCACCTTAGCACGTTTTGAGGTCCCCTCGCCAAGGTGAATGGAAATGTCCTCTTTTTTTGGATGATTATTGACAGTCAGACTCCAGAGAAGCTTTCTGTGCTGATTTGGGTGGGACTGGGCCAAATACCTGGCGCCAGGTTGCAAAAGAAGGTTTTCGACAAAATCCAAAATACCCGAAAATTTAGTCAGAGCGACGGGCCAATCTGAGACCTGCGTCTCGTTCGGCTCGAGCCAAGGATTCCGGTGACATAAGGCACGTGGCTCTTCGACCAACCGTTACGAGCCATGCCGTACTTTCCGTCAGGCCGATCGGGACGAGGCCAGGTGACGTTGTAGACAGGGGAGGGTACTACCCAGATAGCACACTTACGTCTGCAAGATGTCTGTTAAAGAACTGTTCATCTGGAAAGCATCTGCCATCTACAAACGTCTGACAGACGCCTTTCAGATGTCAGTTTTATATACCTTCTAAATCATAAACATCTAAAAGACATCTAATTGACATCTATCTGACATCTAAAAGGCAGTGTTGAGGAGTAACTAGTTACATGTAACAGCATTACGTAATTTAATTACAAAATGAATGTAACTGTAATTAGTTACAGTTACTAAGAAAAAATTAGTAATTAAATTAAAGTTACTTATGAAATTTTTAACGATTACAAAGGCAATTACATTTGAATATTTACACACATCCACATACAGATTTCACTGATTTCTTTCCCAAATTGCACTGACTATTCTGAGACATACGCCCTAATAATTTCCGGGATGCGGAAACACAGTCTGATTCGTAGAATTCAGTCATAAAAACGGAATGCCTAACACGGACAGAATATGCCACATTTTGGATGACTAAATCAAAAGTAGGTCAGTACACTTGAATCAAAACATGACATGGACTAGTGTCTGTGAATATTAAGCCCCAAGAATGCAATATATGACTTGCACATTCTGCGTGTTGGAAATCAGGCGCAGACTGGACACCGGGACAATTCCCGGTGGCCTGGCAGCCGATTTGGCCCACTATTTTAATATCATTATTGTATAATTGCCTGTCGAATGTACTAAAGCGATCATTTGCGAATCCGCCATTTGATAATTCAATCTCTAATAAATCATGAATTGTTAGTCTTGACTCGCGCGCTCTCTGCGCCTCCGCAAACGGTTTGGATCAGACTCAGAGTAATCAATGCGAGAGAGAGAGAGAATAGAGTGGACTGTGGAAACGCACAGCTGGAGCAGAGAAGCAGAACTACTGTTCAGGGTTTCAGGTCAGTTTCATCTGTAAAAATGCTTTTTTGTCTTTGTTTTTTATTTATTTAATCAAGCAGCAGCACGTTCAGTCTGCTGATATTCATCAGTCATCACTCAAAAGACTATATAAAGTATATAAAATACTATATCATTTTTATCTGTTGTAATGTTACAGTAGTAATTTAGCTGAAAAATAATCAGATTTTTTGGGGAAGCTACGACAGACAACAACACAACCCTTACGAAAATTATCGTTATATTATTTTACCTTTAAATACAGAGAAAATGGTTACTATTGTTTAATTGTGGTAACCAAAAATGTAACATTATTTTACAAATTTATTTATTTAAAAATAAATACAAATCCATTTGCAAAACAAAAAACAAAACAAGGTTATTGTACTTTTATACAGGCCAATAAAAAGCATGGTCAATTTTTGTAAGGGAAAAACATGACTAGTGTACAGTATTAGGATTTTTCTATAAAGATATTGTAGTATTGTAGAGTATTGTATTGTAAAGTATAGTTTTGTTCAATCTTGAGTATTAAAGTCATGAGAGAGATAGATAACAGGGCAAAATAAAGAGACTGAAGAGAAAAATGGAAGTGAAGGTGCAGTTCAGGAGAGAACTTTTAATTATTTTGCATGTCCCCAAATTAAAGATTTAAACCTTTTTTATGTCAGGTCCATACAAAAAATAGTTTTGTGCATGAATGTTTGTATGAGTTTGAATTTTGCAGTCAGAATTTTTTTTTCCCAGTCCGCCCTTCCTGTAAATTAATGGCAAAAACATGCAGTTTCATTTAATACACATAGGCCTACTGAAGCTTGCAGTGTTGTCAGCCTCTGCCGCCTCAATATAGGAGTACATGAGCACATAAACATAATTTCTAGAACTGCTCTGTGTCACGTCATGCATTTTACCTATCATATCATATGCAAAGAGACAGCAGTTTAAAAAAACACCAATGTTTCAGGAGTTTATTATACAGGAATGACACATGCTTATTAGATAACTGTATTTGAGTTGATGTATATGTTTTTATTTATTATTATTTAATTTTCACAAATTTAGAAACGTAATCTAAAGTATTCAAAAGTAATTAGTTACATTAATAAAGTAATTGAAAAAGTTATACTACTATAACATTTTAAACAGGGTAACTTGTAATCTGTAACCTATTACATTTCCAAAGTAAACTTCCAAACACTGCTAAAAGGAGACGTCCAATAGACGTATTGCAGATGAGCAAACAGCCTTAAAACTACATCTTGCAGATGTAAATTCATATGTCAAATAGACGTCTCCTAGATGTATGTGTGCTATCAGGGTACCATCCCCCAGCGTTTTTAGGTCTCCCAAAACTTACCAAAGCCGAGATGGGCATCGCCGTGTCCGGCTTCCTCCCTGCTGCGTCTTAGCAGCATCGCTTCTCGGCCTTTTGGCTAAGATCAAGTGTAGTATCTCTTCCAGGAGCTTTGCCGGGAGAGCGTGTGAAAGCATCGGCCAAGATGGTTCGGATGAGGAATAGTGTTCATGTGGAATTGAAGATGGATGCTGAGGACTTTGTGAAGCAACGTTTTGGAACGTTTTGATCGCTTCTCGGCCTTTTGGCTAAGATCAAGTATCTTGTCGGACGGTTGAGACTGCGATCGCCTCTTGGAGGTTTCCTGACTCGAGATCGTTTCATATCTTGAGTCACACAACTTCGAGAGGTATATTGAACTCTGCTGCTTCGGGCTCCAACAAGTTTTAAGGTGAGGTCTTTTAATTATTTATTTTGTTATTTATTGTTGTATTTATTGTTGTTTTAAGTTTTTAGGCTGTTGGTGCCTCCATCATGTCGGCTGCCCGTGCCGGCGTGCGGAGGCACCACAGCGTGCGTTTTTTATTCAGGCAGGGTGAGGGGAAGCTCCTGGGAATGTCCCGTATGGACTTTTCCAGGAAGCTGATCCAAAAGACCCTAGCTTTTAAATGTGATGACCTGAATTGTTTGATGACTCTGTCCTTGAACAAAGGATTTGATGTTAGTTTTAAAACCGCTTCCCTACTTAATGACTTTTGGCAAAGGTTTGAATCAGTTAAAGCCCAGTTCTCCATGTTCACTGTTGAGAAACTTTCTGATAACACACTTAAAACTGTGATTGTCAGGATGTTCAATGAAACCGTGACTGGAGATGATATTTGTGTTTGGTTGGGTAGATTTTGCACTGTTCGAGGCCAGCCTGTCAAAGTGTTAGATGAAGATGGCATTTGGACATGCTCCTGGCGAATTCCCATTAAACAATGGGAAGACGCTGGGGGCTACCAGGGCCTGAAACATCTGCCTTCCATGATTGTGCTCGGAGAGAACAGAGGCTACATACATTATCAAGGAATGCCCAAACTCTGCAGAAAGTGTGGAAGGTTTGGTCATCTAGCTGAAGCATGCCAAGAGTTAATCTGTGGGAAGTGTAGAGAAATTGGTCACAGTTTTGATGACTGTACCAATGGCAGACGGTGCAATCTTTGTGGAGAAACAAACCATCTCTACAGAGACTGCCCTAAAAGTTTTGCCAACAAGCTAAAAATGGCCGCCCCACATGGGCAACAAACGAAGGAACAAAGGAGAGAGGAGGCGGTCCCTGAGGTTTTGGCGGGAATTTCAAATTCCCAGCCGGCCTCAGGGATTGGGCAGGAAGGAGGAAGTGGGGCGCCACAGGGGCGGAGGCAACGGAACAGGAAGTGGTAATGGAAGGAGAGGAAAGTGAGGAAGAATCACTGGTAACAGTTTCGGATGGGGTGGAAGAATCCACCGGGAGTGAGACAGAGTGTTCACTCCCTAATGCTCAGGTGCAAAAAAGACCTGCGGGGTCTCCTCTGATTGTAACGGAGGAGAAAAAATCTAGGGCAGCATATAAGCTCGATAGTTCCGACTCGGTAGATCTGGAGCGCATGTGGCCCCTAGAGTCCCCTAATGAGGTTTCCTTTTTGCACATTAAGCTAACAGCATCATCGCCAAAGGAGCCACAAGAGGTTCCCTCTGTGGCCTCTGAAGCGACAGGCATTTGCCCTCCTGACCTCAGCTCATCTGGGGAAAAGGAAAGACAAATGCTACAAGATGTAACATGATTTTAATCATATTTTTGTAGTCTTTTTATTGTCTTCTGTTTTAAATGCCTCATACCTTTTTAACCCTACTGCTCATGGCCCTCACCATCTCTACTATCAATGTCAGAAGTGTGAGGTCCACCATTAGAGCACAGAGTATTTTGTCCCTTTTAAAATCTTTTAAGTCAGATTTGTTTTTATTACAAGAGTGTTCTCTGCCCTTTTTAACTAGGTACACAAAAATGGAAGAGCTATGGTCCGCAGGAGCCTCCATATGGAGCGGATCAAATTTTAACAAAAACGACGGAGTTGCGGTTTTAATTAATAATCCTAACATCTTGGTGAAGGGCAGCACTGTGGTGAGGCAAGGCCGGGCACTTTTAGTAAATCTGACCTTTTTAGACAGGGATTTTAATGTTCTTAATGTATATGGTTTTACGGAAAAGAACGAAAGATATGAGCTTTTAGAAGACTTGCAACCCCACATGCTAGGTAGGGCTCCCCTAATGGTAGCAGGGGATTTTAATTGTGTTTTATCTAAAACAGACAGGAAAAGGGTAGGGGAGGATTTCAGAGTGGACAAAACGTCGGTTTTATTGCAGGGTTTAGTCAGAGATTTTAATTTAGTCGACTGTTTTAAAATTTTGCATCAAAGAGAGGAGGGCTTCACCTGGTTCAGTGGTGATGGTACCAAAGCCTCTCGAATCGACTACGTGTTTACAAGGGACTGCCCGCCAACCGATGCTACATTAACCCCCCTTTTTTTCTCTGATCACATGATGCTGTCTTGCACCCTTTCACTGCCCATGGGTGTGACGGTAGGGGGAGGGCTGTGGAAGCTGAACTGTTCCCTGTTGGAAGACAAGAATGTAATTTTAGAATATAGGGAACAGTTCAGCCAATGGCAGACCCTCCAAGACTTTTATGATACACGTGCACAGTGGTGGGAGATGGTAAAGGACCGGACGAGACAGTTTTTTAGAAAGATAGGGAAAGAAAAGAAGAGTAGGGAAAAGAAATGCATGTTGGGGTTGCAAAAAAGACTACAAAGGTATTTTAATCTTTTAAATAATGGTTTTGATTTTAACAATGAAATCCAGGATGTAAAAAAGGAAATGTCAGTTTTAGCCAATATAGAAAGTAAAGGGGTCCTTTTAAGAAGCAAAGAGAGAGAAATTGAAGAAGGGGAAAAGTGTACCAGATATTTTTTTAAGAAAATAATAACAAGGGGTGGGGGGTTAACCAGGGTTAAAACAGGGGATAGGGAGGTTAACACAACAAAAGAGATTTTAGAGGATGTGGAAAAATTTTATGGGGCTTTATATAGTTTTAAAAAGGTACACTCAGACACCGTAAAAGAAGTTTTAAATTTTGTTGAGAAAAGGGTCGACTGTCAAAATGAGATTTTAGCCCAAGATTTGAACATTTTAGAAACCCAAAAAGCTCTTGGAGGTTTTGAAAAGGGGAAGTCCCCAGGAGTGGATGGACTTCCCCTGGAGTTTTATCTAACATTTTGGGACATTTTAGGACAAGAGCTTTTGACAGTTTTTAAAGAGTTTGAGACCCTCGACAGACTTCCAGACAGTTTTAGAATAGGGATAGTTTATTTACTTCACAAAAAAGGTGACCGGACTGACTTAAAAAACTGGAGACCCATAACACTTTTAAATTTCGATTATAAACTTTTTAGCAAAGTTTTAGCAACACGCATGTCAACTGTTTTAGAGGACGTGATTCACCCGGATCAAGCTTGTTCTGTGCCCGGAAGAAAGATAACAGACAACCTAGTGCTGATTAGAGACGCCATCTGTTACGCGAGAGACAGAAATATTCGGCTAGTAGTCCTAAATTTAGATTTTGAAAAAGCATTTGATCGAGTCTCGCACGAGTACCTCTTCCAGGTTCTGGAGAAAATGGGGTTTCCAAAGAGGTTTATAGCCTGGGTGGGACTGCTGTACAAGGGAATAGTCAGCAAAATTCTAATAAATGGGCATCTTTCCAAAGCTGTGAACATACACAGTGGTGTCCGTCAGGGATGTCCTTTATCTCCTCTTCTGTATGTGGCTTGCATCGAGCCACTGGCACAGATCTTGAGAAGGGACAAATGGATCAAAGGACTGGACGTTCCTGGGACGGGGGGACTGACGGCGACCTGTGTTTTATATATGGACGACGTAACTCTTTTAGCCACAGACGTTTTATCAATACGAAGAGCACTGGACTTGACTGACTGGTACGGTCGGGCCTCGGGCGCCAAACTCAATAGAAACAAGTCCGAGGCCCAGCTCTTCGGGCCGTGGGGAGACGTGGACACAGGAGGACTTGATTTGGTTTTTAAAGACAACGATTTTAAGATTTTAGGCGTTAAATTTGATAAAGACGGGGGTGGACGGGAAAACTGGACTGACTTGTTAGGGAAAGTTAGGAAAAGACTGGGGTTTTGGGGACTAAGACAGATGACGATGGAAGGCAAGGTTTTAATTTTTAAATCTGTGATTTTACCTCTGATTTTACTTGTCTGTTCTGTTTTTAGCCCCCCTCGGTGGTTCCTGGGGAAACTGGAGAGGGCGGTGTTTTACTTCCTGTGGGGGTCCAAGTGGGAGCGCCTGAAGAGGGAGACCATCAAGAAAAGGCCGGAGAACGGTGGAAAAGGCCTCCCAGACCCCCACCTGTTTTTAGGCAGCCGCTTCACCGCCCTGCACATTAGTTATGCCACGACCCCATCCAAAGAAAACAAGACGGCTGCAATGGCGCGATTTTGGATGGGGTCTTACCTACGAACACTGAAAATTTTACCAGTGGACTTGAAAACCCCAGTGTCTTTTAACTTGCCCAAAGAGTACAGTTTTATAAAAAAGTTTTTAAAGAAATACCTTTTAGAGAGTGAAGATGTCACCATTTTAACTCAACACAAGTCTCTCATCTCTGTTGTGCAGGACCGGGAACCGGTGAGTCCAGTTCCGGGCCTCACACCAAGTGAGGCCAAACAGGTTTGGCGGAACGCGGCTCACCCCGCTCTCCAGAACAGGCACAAGGACTTATCGTGGATGGTGGCTCATGAGATCCTCCCGGTCAGGGCGGTTATGCACTCCAGAGGCATGGCCAAGAACCCCATCTGCCCGCGGTCCGGCTGCAATTCCCCGGAGACCGTCCACCACCTGCTCTGGGAGTGCAGCACTGCGCGGGACCTGTGGGCCAAGACCGGCCCCCTGTATTTCCCGTGCCTACCAGCGGGTGGGGCCCAGTTCGGGTACCAGCTCGCCATCCTTGGGGTGGGCCGGGGCTTGAAGGACTTGACGGCACAGAAATTTACCTCGCTCTGGTTCACCCTCAACGTCATCAAGGATGCCATCTGGGCCACCAGAAACCTGCTGGTGGGGAAGCGCGTTACGGTAACCCTCCATGCATGCGAGCTAAAGGTAACATCAATGCTTCAGGGGTACCGGACGACGATATTCGGACGGGGGGGCCGGGGTCGCACGGAGAGGGTCCCGGCAGGCAACGACCCTGGCCGCCCGTAGATGCACCCTCACCACTCTGGCTACGGGAACAGCGGGCCAGCGGGCCGGAGGAGAGGGGATCTCCGCTGAGTCCATAAAGTAGCATCTCATGTCCCTGTTCTGGAGAGTGGGGTGATGACCCACTTGATAAGGACTCACCCCCGGTCTTGCACAATAGATGATTTTTAATTGGTGTTTTTTATTGTTTTATCATGAAAGAGGTTTAATTAACATATATATATATATACGAGGCTTGTTTGCTTTTTTTAAAATTTGTATTTTACTTTTGGAACTGACCGCACCTTTTAAACACACCTCAATAAAATGGACTTTTAAAAACAAGCAAAACACTGTGGTTTTAATCAAATGCTTTTTAACAATGATTGTTTCTTTCATTTTACCATGTGTATTTATTATATATTATATTGCTTGTTTTAATGTGTGATTAAAAAGAAAATGTTGTGTGAAAAAGAAAAAATGCAAATGGAAAAAATGTAAATGGTGACAATAAAACTTTTTCGAAAGAAAAAATCTGTTCTTATCAGTTTAATATCTGATACGTCCCCCATCCGGGGACTACATATTAAATGGATTTTTAGATCACGGAGATGGAGCCGGGGCTTGCTCCGTCCACTCCATGCATCGGCCTGGTATTGCAGTGTCTCCAGGAACGGTGTGCTTTCCCTTTTTGGGGATTGCCATTTATTGTGTCGAATAGCAGAACAAGGAATGAGAGCTGCCATTGCAGATGCTGTGGTTTATTGCAAACTTTTTTCCTGATGTGTCCTCCTGGGGTCTTGGACTCTTCCACTAACGATGCACCCACCTGAGGTCTTGAAGTCTTTCACGGACGAGGTGATGCATCGAATCAGGTGTGCTTGTTTAAAGAGAGTCATCTAAAACTGGCTTTGGGAAGCACCGGCCCATGAGCTTGGCAGTTTCCAGGCCAGTAACGGAAGGCACCCGTCCTTCCTTTCCTGGAGGGGGGGCGGAGGGCTAACCGTTGGTGAGGATGGTAGAGATGCAAATCACACCTCTGGCTGACCGCCTGGGCCTTCATACTTACCTGGCAGGGGAGACACCATGATCAAGAAGGCGGTTCAACCAGGGCGAGGCTTGTTCATTGCACTCCGGCCATGCTGACCCCTGTGAATTCCCCAAATGCGGGAATCTCGACTGCATAATTTACGGTAGTGGGGGACTGCGTTCGCGCTCTCCCCTGAAATTGTTGGTGAAACAAAGCAGAAGAGGTTTTTACAGTTTTTTATTTATTTTCGTTTCAGAATGGGGAGTTCTGTCACATGCGAGATATGTGTTGTGCGCCTGTGAAACAAAGTCACTTACGCTCTTGAAAAATCGGACCCTGGTGGGTAGTTTAGTTCGAACATAGCGCAGACCTTACTTTGAAAGTAGATTGGACTGACTGCAGCCTAGCTGTAACTGTCTCCATGTTGTTTGGTTGTCCTTTTTTTCGATTCGTATTAATTTTGTTGTCGCTTACAGCGACACCTAGTGGCCTGTCGCCGCGCCCTTTTTCACCTGGCCTCGGACTGAGCCCCTGCACAGGTGTGCCGATTTGGGTGAAGGGATCTCACTCCTTCCTGGAGTTATAGCCATTCGAGCCACCTCGGACACGCCACCTTAGCACGTTTTGAGGTCCCCTCGCCAAGGTGAATGGAAATGTCCTCTTTTTTTGGATGATTATTGACAGTCAGACTCCAGAGAAGCTTTCTGTGCTGATTTGGGTGGGACTGGGCCAAATACCTGGCGCTAGGTTGCAAAAGAAGGTTTTCGACAAAATCCAAAATACCCGAAAATTTAGTCAGAGCGACGAGCCAATCTGAGACCTGCGTTTCGTTCGGCTCGAGCCAAGGATTCCGATGACATAAGGCACGTGGCTCTGCGACCAACCGTTTGGGAGTTACGAGCGATGCCGTACTTTCCGTCGCTGCAGTTCCACCGTCAGGCCGATCGGGACAAGGCCCGGTGACGTTGCAGAAAGGGGAGGGTACTACCATCCCGCAGTGTTGCAGGTGTTTTCATCTTTGTTTGATTGTCCTTTTACATTACTTTTTCCCTATTTTTCAGCTTACGCCGCCACCTAGTGGCCTGTCGCCGCGCCCTTTTTCACCTGGCCTCGGACTGAGCCCCTGCACAGGTGTGCCAATTTGGGTGAAGGGATCTCACTCCTTCCTGGAGTTATAGCCATTCGAGCCACCTCGGACACGCCACCTTAGCACGTTTTGAGGTCCCCTCGCCAAGGTGAATGGAAATGTCCTCTTTTTTTGGATGATTATTGACAGTCAGACTCCAGAGAAGCTTTCTGTGCTGATTTGGGTGGGACTGGGCCAAATACCTGGCGCCAGGTTGCAAAAGAAGGTTTTCGACAAAATCCAAAATACCCGAAAATTTCGTCGAGCGACGGGCCAATCTGAGACCTGCGTCTCGTTCGGCTCGAGCCAAGGATTCCGGTGACATAAGGCACGTGGCTCTTCGACCAACCGTTACGAGCCATGCCGTACTTTCCGTCAGGCCGATCGGGACGAGGCCCGGTGACGTTGTAGACAGGGGAGGGTACTACCCAGATAGCACACTTACGTCTGCAAGATGTCTGTTAAAGAACTGTTGATCTGGAAAGCATCTGCCATCTACAAACGTCTGACAGACGCCTTTCAGATGTCAGTTTTATATACCTTCTAAATCATAAACATCTAAAAGACATCTAATTGACATCTATCTGACATCTAAAAGGCAGTGTTGGGGAGTAACTAGTTACATGTAACAGCATTACGTAATTTAATTACAAAATGAATGTAACTGTAATTAGTTACAGTTACTAAGAAAAAATTAGTAATTAAATTAAAGTTACTTATGAAATTTTTAACGATTACAAAGGCAATTACATTTGAATATTTACACACATCCACATACAGATTTCACTGATTTCTTTCCCAAATTGCACTGACTATTCTGAGACATACGCCCTAATAATTTCCGGGATGCGGAAACACAGTCTGATTCGTAGAATTCAGTCATAAAAACGGAATGCCTAACACGGACAGAATATGCCACATTTTGGATGACTAAATCAAAAGTAGGTCAGTACACTTGAATCAAAACATGACATGGACTAGTGTCTGTGAATATTAAGCCCCAAGAATGCAATATATGACTTGCACATTCTGCGTGTTGGAAATCAGGCGCAGACTGGACACCGGGACAATTCCCGGTGGCCTGGCAGCCGATTTGGCCCACTATTTTAATATCATTATTGTATAATTGCCTGTCGAATGTACTAAAGCGATCATTTGCGAATCCGCCATTTGATAATTCAATCTCTAATAAATCATGAATTGTTAGTCTTGACTCGCGCGCTCTCTGCGCCTCCGCAAACGGTTTGGATCAGACTCAGAGTAATCAATGCGAGAGAGAGAGGGAATAGAGTGGACTGTGGAAACGCACAGCTGGAGCAGAGAAGCAGAACTACTGTTCAGGGTTTCAGGTCAGTTTCATCTGTAAAAATGCTTTTTTGTCTTTGTTTTTTATTTATTTAATCAAGCAGCAGCACGTTCAGTCTGCTGATATTCATCAGTCATCACTCAAAAGACTATATAAAGTATATAAAATACTATATCATTTTTATCTGTTGTAATGTTACAGTAGTAATTTAGCTGAAAAATAATCAGATTTTTTGGGGAAGCTACGACAGACAACAACACAACCCTTACGAAAATTATCGTTATATTATTTTACCTTTAAATACAGAGAAAATGGTTACTATTGTTTAATTGTGGTAACCAAAAATGTAACATTATTTTACAAATTTATTTATTTAAAAATAAATACAAATCCATTTGCAAAACAAAAAACAAAACAAGGTTATTGTACTTTTATACAGGCCAATAAAAAGCATGGTCAATTTTTGTAAGGGAAAAACATGACTAGTGTACAGTATTAGGATTTTTCTATAAAGATATTGTAGTATTGTAGAGTATTGTATTGTAAAGTATAGTTTTGTTCAATCTTGAGTATTAAAGTCATGAGAGAGATAGATAACAGGGCAAAATAAAGAGACTGAAGAGAAAAATGGAAGTGAA
Source organism: Carassius auratus (assembly GCF_003368295.1). NCBI lineage: Eukaryota > Metazoa > Chordata > Actinopteri > Cypriniformes > Cyprinidae > Carassius > Carassius auratus. The sequence goes on along the minus strand of NW_020527088.1, from coordinate 5,885 downwards.
GGTGCAGTTCAGGAGAGAACTTTTAATTATTTTGCATGTCCCCAAATTAAAGATTTAAACCTTTTTTATGTCAGGTCCATACAAAAAATAGTTTTGTGCATGAATGTTTGTATGAGTTTGAATTTTGCAGTCAGAATTTTTTTTTCCCAGTCCGCCCTTCCTGTAAATTAATGGCAAAAACATGCAGTTTCATTTAATACACATAGGCCTACTGAAGCTTGCAGTGTTGTCAGCCTCTGCCGCCTCAATATAGGAGTACATGAGCACATAAACATAATTTCTAGAACTGCTCTGTGTCACGTCATGCATTTTACCTATCATATCATATGCAAAGAGACAGCAGTTTAAAAAAACACCAATGTTTCAGGAGTTTATTATACAGGAATGACACATGCTTATTAGATAACTGTATTTGAGTTGATGTATATGTTTTTATTTATTATTATTTAATTTTCACAAATTTAGAAACGTAATCTAAAGTATTCAAAAGTAATTAGTTACATTAATAAAGTAATTGAAAAAGTTATACTACTATAACATTTTAAACAGGGTAACTTGTAATCTGTAACCTATTACATTTCCAAAGTAAACTTCCAAACACTGCTAAAAGGAGACGTCCAATAGACGTATTGCAGATGAGCAAACAGCCTTAAAACTACATCTTGCAGATGTAAATTCATATGTCAAATAGACGTCTCCTAGATGTATGTGTGCTATCAGGGTACCATCCCCCAGCGTTTTTAGGTCTCCCAAAACTTACCAAAGCCGAGATGGGCATCGCCGTGTCCGGCTTCCTCCCTGCTGCGTCTTAGCAGCATCGCTTCTCGGCCTTTTGGCTAAGATCAAGTGTAGTATCTCTTCCAGGAGCTTTGCCGGGAGAGCGTGTGAAAGCATCGGCCAAGATGGTTCGGATGAGGAATAGTGTTCATGTGGAATTGAAGATGGATGCTGAGGACTTTGTGAAGCAACGTTTTGGAACGTTTTGATCGCTTCTCGGCCTTTTGGCTAAGATCAAGTATCTTGTCGGACGGTTGAGACTGCGATCGCCTCTTGGAGGTTTCCTGACTCGAGATCGTTTCATATCTTGAGTCACACAACTTCGAGAGGTATATTGAACTCTGCTGCTTCGGGCTCCAACAAGTTTTAAGGTGAGGTCTTTTAATTATTTATTTTGTTATTTATTGTTGTATTTATTGTTGTTTTAAGTTTTTAGGCTGTTGGTGCCTCCATCATGTCGGCTGCCCGTGCCGGCGTGCGGAGGCACCACAGCGTGCGTTTTTTATTCAGGCAGGGTGAGGGGAAGCTCCTGGGAATGTCCCGTATGGACTTTTCCAGGAAGCTGATCCAAAAGACCCTAGCTTTTAAATGTGATGACCTGAATTGTTTGATGACTCTGTCCTTGAACAAAGGATTTGATGTTAGTTTTAAAACCGCTTCCCTACTTAATGACTTTTGGCAAAGGTTTGAATCAGTTAAAGCCCAGTTCTCCATGTTCACTGTTGAGAAACTTTCTGATAACACACTTAAAACTGTGATTGTCAGGATGTTCAATGAAACCGTGACTGGAGATGATATTTGTGTTTGGTTGGGTAGATTTTGCACTGTTCGAGGCCAGCCTGTCAAAGTGTTAGATGAAGATGGCATTTGGACATGCTCCTGGCGAATTCCCATTAAACAATGGGAAGACGCTGGGGGCTACCAGGGCCTGAAACATCTGCCTTCCATGATTGTGCTCGGAGAGAACAGAGGCTACATACATTATCAAGGAATGCCCAAACTCTGCAGAAAGTGTGGAAGGTTTGGTCATCTAGCTGAAGCATGCCAAGAGTTAATCTGTGGGAAGTGTAGAGAAATTGGTCACAGTTTTGATGACTGTACCAATGGCAGACGGTGCAATCTTTGTGGAGAAACAAACCATCTCTACAGAGACTGCCCTAAAAGTTTTGCCAACAAGCTAAAAATGGCCGCCCCACATGGGCAACAAACGAAGGAACAAAGGAGAGAGGAGGCGGTCCCTGAGGTTTTGGCGGGAATTTCAAATTCCCAGCCGGCCTCAGGGATTGGGCAGGAAGGAGGAAGTGGGGCGCCACAGGGGCGGAGGCAACGGAACAGGAAGTGGTAATGGAAGGAGAGGAAAGTGAGGAAGAATCACTGGTAACAGTTTCGGATGGGGTGGAAGAATCCACCGGGAGTGAGACAGAGTGTTCACTCCCTAATGCTCAGGTGCAAAAAAGACCTGCGGGGTCTCCTCTGATTGTAACGGAGGAGAAAAAATCTAGGGCAGCATATAAGCTCGATAGTTCCGACTCGGTAGATCTGGAGCGCATGTGGCCCCTAGAGTCCCCTAATGAGGTTTCCTTTTTGCACATTAAGCTAACAGCATCATCGCCAAAGGAGCCACAAGAGGTTCCCTCTGTGGCCTCTGAAGCGACAGGCATTTGCCCTCCTGACCTCAGCTCATCTGGGGAAAAGGAAAGACAAATGCTACAAGATGTAACATGATTTTAATCATATTTTTGTAGTCTTTTTATTGTCTTCTGTTTTAAATGCCTCATACCTTTTTAACCCTACTGCTCATGGCCCTCACCATCTCTACTATCAATGTCAGAAGTGTGAGGTCCACCATTAGAGCACAGAGTATTTTGTCCCTTTTAAAATCTTTTAAGTCAGATTTGTTTTTATTACAAGAGTGTTCTCTGCCCTTTTTAACTAGGTACACAAAAATGGAAGAGCTATGGTCCGCAGGAGCCTCCATATGGAGCGGATCAAATTTTAACAAAAACGACGGAGTTGCGGTTTTAATTAATAATCCTAACATCTTGGTGAAGGGCAGCACTGTGGTGAGGCAAGGCCGGGCACTTTTAGTAAATCTGACCTTTTTAGACAGGGATTTTAATGTTCTTAATGTATATGGTTTTACGGAAAAGAACGAAAGATATGAGCTTTTAGAAGACTTGCAACCCCACATGCTAGGTAGGGCTCCCCTAATGGTAGCAGGGGATTTTAATTGTGTTTTATCTAAAACAGACAGGAAAAGGGTAGGGGAGGATTTCAGAGTGGACAAAACGTCGGTTTTATTGCAGGGTTTAGTCAGAGATTTTAATTTAGTCGACTGTTTTAAAATTTTGCATCAAAGAGAGGAGGGCTTCACCTGGTTCAGTGGTGATGGTACCAAAGCCTCTCGAATCGACTACGTGTTTACAAGGGACTGCCCGCCAACCGATGCTACATTAACCCCCCTTTTTTTCTCTGATCACATGATGCTGTCTTGCACCCTTTCACTGCCCATGGGTGTGACGGTAGGGGGAGGGCTGTGGAAGCTGAACTGTTCCCTGTTGGAAGACAAGAATGTAATTTTAGAATATAGGGAACAGTTCAGCCAATGGCAGACCCTCCAAGACTTTTATGATACACGTGCACAGTGGTGGGAGATGGTAAAGGACCGGACGAGACAGTTTTTTAGAAAGATAGGGAAAGAAAAGAAGAGTAGGGAAAAGAAATGCATGTTGGGGTTGCAAAAAAGACTACAAAGGTATTTTAATCTTTTAAATAATGGTTTTGATTTTAACAATGAAATCCAGGATGTAAAAAAGGAAATGTCAGTTTTAGCCAATATAGAAAGTAAAGGGGTCCTTTTAAGAAGCAAAGAGAGAGAAATTGAAGAAGGGGAAAAGTGTACCAGATATTTTTTTAAGAAAATAATAACAAGGGGTGGGGGGTTAACCAGGGTTAAAACAGGGGATAGGGAGGTTAACACAACAAAAGAGATTTTAGAGGATGTGGAAAAATTTTATGGGGCTTTATATAGTTTTAAAAAGGTACACTCAGACACCGTAAAAGAAGTTTTAAATTTTGTTGAGAAAAGGGTCGACTGTCAAAATGAGATTTTAGCCCAAGATTTGAACATTTTAGAAACCCAAAAAGCTCTTGGAGGTTTTGAAAAGGGGAAGTCCCCAGGAGTGGATGGACTTCCCCTGGAGTTTTATCTAACATTTTGGGACATTTTAGGACAAGAGCTTTTGACAGTTTTTAAAGAGTTTGAGACCCTCGACAGACTTCCAGACAGTTTTAGAATAGGGATAGTTTATTTACTTCACAAAAAAGGTGACCGGACTGACTTAAAAAACTGGAGACCCATAACACTTTTAAATTTCGATTATAAACTTTTTAGCAAAGTTTTAGCAACACGCATGTCAACTGTTTTAGAGGACGTGATTCACCCGGATCAAGCTTGTTCTGTGCCCGGAAGAAAGATAACAGACAACCTAGTGCTGATTAGAGACGCCATCTGTTACGCGAGAGACAGAAATATTCGGCTAGTAGTCCTAAATTTAGATTTTGAAAAAGCATTTGATCGAGTCTCGCACGAGTACCTCTTCCAGGTTCTGGAGAAAATGGGGTTTCCAAAGAGGTTTATAGCCTGGGTGGGACTGCTGTACAAGGGAATAGTCAGCAAAATTCTAATAAATGGGCATCTTTCCAAAGCTGTGAACATACACAGTGGTGTCCGTCAGGGATGTCCTTTATCTCCTCTTCTGTATGTGGCTTGCATCGAGCCACTGGCACAGATCTTGAGAAGGGACAAATGGATCAAAGGACTGGACGTTCCTGGGACGGGGGGACTGACGGCGACCTGTGTTTTATATATGGACGACGTAACTCTTTTAGCCACAGACGTTTTATCAATACGAAGAGCACTGGACTTGACTGACTGGTACGGTCGGGCCTCGGGCGCCAAACTCAATAGAAACAAGTCCGAGGCCCAGCTCTTCGGGCCGTGGGGAGACGTGGACACAGGAGGACTTGATTTGGTTTTTAAAGACAACGATTTTTAAGATTTTAGGCGTTAAATTTGATAAAGACGGGGGTGGACGGGAAAACTGGACTGACTTGTTAGGGAAAGTTAGGAAAAGACTGGGGTTTTGGGGACTAAGACAGATGACGATGGAAGGCAAGGTTTTAATTTTTAAATCTGTGATTTTACCTCTGATTTTACTTGTCTGTTCTGTTTTTAGCCCCCCTCGGTGGTTCCTGGGGAAACTGGAGAGGGCGGTGTTTTACTTCCTGTGGGGGTCCAAGTGGGAGCGCCTGAAGAGGGAGACCATCAAGAAAAGGCCGGAGAACGGTGGAAAAGGCCTCCCAGACCCCCACCTGTTTTTAGGCAGCCGCTTCACCGCCCTGCACATTAGTTATGCCACGACCCCATCCAAAGAAAACAAGACGGCTGCAATGGCGCGATTTTGGATGGGGTCTTACCTACGAACACTGAAAATTTTACCAGTGGACTTGAAAACCCCAGTGTCTTTTAACTTGCCCAAAGAGTACAGTTTTATAAAAAAGTTTTTAAAGAAATACCTTTTAGAGAGTGAAGATGTCACCATTTTAACTCAACACAAGTCTCTCATCTCTGTTGTGCAGGACCGGGAACCGGTGAGTCCAGTTCCGGGCCTCACACCAAGTGAGGCCAAACAGGTTTGGCGGAACGCGGCTCACCCCCGCTCTCCAGAACAGGCACAAGGACTTATCGTGGATGGTGGCTCATGAGATCCTCCCGGTCAGGGCGGTTATGCACTCCAGAGGCATGGCCAAGAACCCCATCTGCCCGCGGTCCGGCTGCAATTCCCCGGAGACCGTCCACCACCTGCTCTGGGAGTGCAGCACTGCGCGGGACCTGTGGGCCAAGACCGGCCCCCTGTATTTCCCGTGCCTACCAGCGGGTGGGGCCCAGTTCGGGTACCAGCTCGCCATCCTTGGGGTGGGCCGGGGCTTGAAGGACTTGACGGCACAGAAATTTACCTCGCTCTGGTTCACCCTCAACGTCATCAAGGATGCCATCTGGGCCACCAGAAACCTGCTGGTGGGGAAGCGCGTTACGGTAACCCTCC